>NW_019154087.1:56649949-56701259 GCF_002288905.1 Enhydra lutris kenyoni | reverse complement strand
CCTCTCTCTCTGCCTGCCTCTCTGCCTACTTGTGATCTCTCTCTCTCTGTCAAATAAATAAAATAAAATCTTTAAAAAAAAAAAAAAGAATTCATTTCCAATGTGAATGTGAGTAGTAACAGTGACACATACATGAATTTGATCCTTGAAGTCCTTCATAATGTACTATATAGTTATGAATCCTTCATAATTGGTGAAATGCCCCTTATACAGGACCAAACCAAAACACAGATACCAAAAGAAAATATGCCAGACATCATTAACTCTGAACAGAAAATGATCTGTGGATCTGACTTCTCTCATCCACTATCAATTATATGCTAATGACCCACCATGTCCCAGGCACAGTTTCACAGTTACACTGATGTGATCTATTTAATTTCATGTATCTTGTTTATATAACTCTCTCTGGGTTAAAAATCATGGTTCTAAGTGAAATGCAATTGTTACCACTGAGAAAGACAAAAACCAATGATGAAAAACATTTACTGCCAAAAAATATTTGTTTACGAATGAACGAATAAATGAAAGCTCCAGCTCTACTGTTGGTGTTACAATTCTAAAGTTAATGAATCCCCTTGAACTCATTTCCTTACCTGTAAAATGAAAGTACAATTTCCACTTCATCCGACTGTTATATTAAAGGAGATAATCCATATGAAAGCCTGGTCTGTAGATATTGCTCAAAAATGGCTCTGTCTCTAAATCAGGTATTGTCCAAGAATATCAAAGGAATCATATTTAACTTAGTCCAAATATTTTTATAGGGCTACATCTGATTTTAAGGAAATTCATTCATTAAGAAAAAAAAAGTCCAAACTAAGGAGAACTGGACAGTTTCCTAATTTCCATAACCATCAATACCACACCTGCTCCTGATTTTCTACCCCTTACTCCATTCCATCTTATTTTCTAGTTTGAGACAATGGCCCTATTATGCTAAGTGAGAGAAGTCAGACAGAGAAAGACAATTACCATATGATCTCACTCATACGTAGAATCTAAAACAAATAAGCAAATCAAACTCATAGATCCAGAGCACAGAGTGGTAGTTGCTGGAGGCAAGGTGCGGGGTGGCAGGGGGCAAACAGGTGAAGGGGGTCAAAGGTACAAACTTCCAGTTATAAAATAAATAACTCACAGGGATGTGATGTACGGCATGGAGACTGCAGTGAATGACACTATAGTGTATATTTGAGGGTTATTAAAAGCATAAATCTTAAACGTTCTCATCAGAAGAAAAAGAATTTTGTAGCTATATGCGATGATGGATGTTAACTGGACTTACTACCGTGATCATTCTGCAATAAACACAAATATCAAATCATCATATTGTATACCTGAAACTAATAGAATGTTCTATGGAAAGTAAATCTCAATTAAAAAAAAAAAAAAGACAAAGGAAAAGAAAATGGACTTCTCTCTCTACCTCTTAAATTCAGTGGTTGATTTTGCACTTTTTGTAAGGAAGCCCACCAGTTTTCTAAATAAAACCCAACTCCCATCCTGCAACATTGCAGGGAGGGAAGCATCCCATCTAGTGAAGGGAAGGGAAATGCCAGAGAACGGACTCTTTTTCTCTGAGATCTCAAACGTTCATTCACTGACTCATTCAAAAATACCCGTTGAGTGCCACTGTGTGCCAAGCACTGCACAGAGGATACCATGCCGAGAAGACAGAGTTCCCACCTCACTGAGTTTTAGCCCCAACAGGACATACACCCACAGAACAGGGCGATGAGTCATGTGTCAGGTTGCCAGAGCATCTGGAGCAAACAAACCCAGGCCGGACCTGGAGAATCAGGGGGACATCATCGTACATACACTAAAATCTAGTGAATGAGACAGCCAGAGAGTGCAAGAGAAAGGCAGTCTCAGCAAAGGACAGGCATATGCAAAACCCAGCAAGGAATAGGGGGCTGGGGCTCTGGAGATCAAGTTACATGGCGGGGTCCAAATTGTCTCCTCCATCTTCTCCCCTTGCTGGTTTCCATTCTGTTACCACAAAGCCTCTAGCTCCATTACGTATTGGTACTTCAACCTGCATTCACTACACTACTGGAGATTTGAAACAGTATTTTGTGTCCCTACTGGGGGCAGAGCATTAGCAAGAACAGTGTAGCTGAGCAGAGGGCCAGAGCAGCAGGTGGATGGAGGTGAGCAGAGTCAAGGGCAGGAGCTGGGCTAAATCTTTCCCAGGCACCTTGCCTGCTCTGGAACAGGCAAGGGAGTACAGGTGGAAACATCCCTTACCTTGCCCAGCACCTACATGTCCCAAAAAGCATGAATGCCATGTCTAGAACTAAAGAGAACCAAAGCCAAGTTCAAAATCTTTAGTTTTCATGTAGTGTTTACCTCTGGTGGGTCTAAATCCTAAACAAAACTAAACAAGCAACCAGAAAAGATGAAGAGTGTATATAATGGCATTAACAATGCTTCTTACTCTCTCCAGCTCTTACAAGCAGATGAAGGCCTATGTGTGACAAAGATAACATGTAATATGCCACTAACTGCATTTGTATTAATTTTGATCTATATATTCTACATAACTGAAGTTACACACTTGCAATTTATAAAATAATTGAGTGCTGGCAGGGGACAAGAGAGAGACACAGAGACACCAGTGAACCCACACTCAAGGCAAAAATTTAAATACCAGTTCATTGTTAATTATCCCAAAGCATACCTTCTTTTTTTTTTTAAATTTGTTTGTTTATTTATTTGACAGAGAGACAGTGAGAGAGGGAATATAAGCAAGGGGAGTGGGAGAGGGAGAAGCAGGCTTCCCACTGAGCAGGGAGTCCCAAAACATACTTTCATGGAAAATATTAAGAATTGCAGTGACTGCTACCCTGAATACTGCTGCTTTCATTTGGTTATATTTAATCCACATAGTAAAAAAAATTTATTAACATTACCCTCCAGGTAGCAGTAGCTGTAAAAGATAATTCAAGTCAGTGCTTACACAATAGCACTCCAGAGAACAACAGAATCCTACAAAGTAACATAGGAAGAAACACAGGTCTGCTGCCCCCATACTGGGAGAAGTAGATTAGGCCCCTGCTGTGGAAAGCTGTAAGAACCTTTCTTTGAAGGTTTTTCCTCAAATCAGATAGTTTCAGGTTTGGCACTGTTGACGTCTTCACTCATTACCTGCTTATGATTTGTAAGTCGAAGGGCCAAGAATGAAATAAAGACTTCAGGCCAATGTCTCATTCAACATATTCATTTGGAATTCATTTATAATAATTAGGTGGTTATAGGAAAACTCAGCCTTCTAGTGTTAATTACATATTTTTTTAAATGGGCTTCTTCCCTTCCAATCTGGCACTTTGCAGTCACTGGAGTTCACTTCAAAATGTAAATATTATCCTAAGCAAATAACCAGCTATCCCTCCTTCATGTGAGGTGGTACTTTTTAAGTTCAGTTTTATTTCTGGATGCGTTCTTCTGAGTGACTGTGTGTGTGTGTGTGTGTGTGTGTGTGTTTGTCCAACATTTCTCTGGACAAACTGTGTAAACCAGTTGATTTTCACCAAATACTGTAATGATGGAGCCAGGTAACCTATAAGTGAACACTGTTCAGGACGTTAACACACACACACACACAATTTATGTAAGAAAATGTTCTTAGTTTCCTGAATGCATCACTGTTTTCGTTTTTCTACCATAAAAAGTATTCTTAGAAGCATAACAAATTTTGTTTTTCTAGGGAGGACATCTGGCTTTAAGTTGCATACAAATACACTAAGATTATTTAAACTCACCCTTCTTTAAAGCAGATCATCCTCTTCATCATAAGAATCTTAAATATTTATAGCTTTGCTCTTATTTGTCATAAAAAAGCTTTCTTTGGAATGAAACAGATTTTATCCAAACATGCAGAACTATTTTCAAGATGCATTTAACTGGTCAATTCGATAGATTAAGACTCTCCTCAAGTATTAACCCCTCAAGTTACTTTAGGAAAACTACTAAAACAATAAAAGCTGAAAATGTGAATTACATAAGCTTTAAATATTCTACATCCTTCGTGGATTTTATTTTGCTATTATATTGCAGGGAAAATATATAAATATCTCAAGAAATACAACAAAGCTAAGGCATTTTTTTCTCAGTATGCCATAAGCAAGCTCAGGAAATGTTTCAAACTGAACATTCCTCTTGTCCATATTAAAAATAGAATAGTTCTCCAAATGCCATTAATAATTTAACTTAGAATAGAATCATAAATATGCATGAATGGAAGATCACTTGCTCTGTCCCCATGCTCAAAAGACCTTGGACTACACTTTTCCATAAAGATGAAGAGCTTGCCATGCTGGAATGCTGGAAGCTCTGAGGAAGACAAAGAAAGGCTTCACTGGTATCTGCCCTGATCCCTGGGGCTGTGCTGGCTGTCCCTACTCTGCATTTCCACAGCACTCTGTCCATGTCCAACCCACATGTGCCATAATTACCTGTGGACAGGTCAGTTTCCCACACAAAAGTTCCCAACCCATTTTAGTGATTCTCGCTTTCTATTTGAGAAGACTGCACAGAAAAGTCAGTAACTGGTTTAAATTCTCAAAAGTAGCAAGTGATAAACCTAGAATTCAATTAAGACCTACCCAATTCCTAAGTCCCTCACCCTCCATTATACTACAGTTTTGCTCACCACTTAGCATCGTACCTGCCAAGCTGGTGTTCAGAAGATACCCGCTACACTGTGAGGACAGGGTTGTTTTTAAGATTAAGTGCAGTGACAGAGCTGATGACATGAGATGGGACAGTGTGGTGGTGGACACAGGCTCTGGAGTAAGAGACTGTGGGATTCATCCTGAGTCCTCTACTACCTAACGGAAACTTGGGAGCAAGTCCTGTAACCTGTCTGTGACTCCGTTTCTCACCACATAAAAGAGAGATAATGATGGAACCTAACTCGTAGGGTTTGTTGAGAGGATTTCATTGAACAATACTTGTTTTATCTATTGTCTTATCTCCACCATCTAGAATTCTGCCTGGTAAGTAGAAAATGCTTACTAATATTGTAATTATTTGAGAAGTATAAAGGACTACCTCATTGTAAGGTGACCCCATAACTGTAAATTATAACTCCTTAAGTTTCCCACCACCAAACAAAGTTTATTTTTAAAAATCCACAGTCTCTCCATTAACCACACATCTGTTCTTTTAAACATTGAAGTTAGTTTACATTCTTCTCTTTTCTTTCTTACGTGTTCCATAATGTGTTTTACTCTTTCCAAACAAAATCTCTTCTGTTGAGTGAGTCTGTAAACCTTAACTTTCAGGCTGGCAAGGGCCCCAGTGCCCTCTAAGGTCACCAAAGCCTGCTCTGCATATAGACAGATGCTATTCCACTGGAAAGCTGTCCCTTGGGTGGAGGCTCAACACGTTTAAAAGCCATATTAGCTCAGCCAACGGGACCTGCAAAGCAGCACTTGGCTGTACTAAAAGTAACAAATGATTACAAAAAAGAGGGTTCCCTTGTGTTCAGAAAAAGCTTTCATATTTAAAGAGATGATTTCATCCTTGTGGACTGAAGAGACACTCAGGCCCCACTCTCTTCCCCACACAAGTCTTGCCCCCACTTCTGATAAAGAAAGGTCTGCTCCCCAAATCATCAGCAAGAGGTGTAGAGTTTCAACTGGCAGAACTAGAATTCACTGAACAATTTACCATATACTATATGAGTGCATATATTTACCATATACTATAATGAGTGCACACTCTTTAATTTTAAATAAAATTATTGCATTAATTGATCAGATAAACAGACTGTTTGCCATGTAGCCTACACTATACAGGTATCTAGACACCCATGAGAAAACCGCTGTAAGCACATCATAAGCTTTCCAGTGTGTATCATAAAGAACTAGAATTCAAGTGGCCAAAAGAGAGAAAGTTGGTTTCCATCTTCATTCAATAGAGATGAGCAGGGGAAGTATATTCACTGATCAAGGCTGTGCTTGGCCAGTGATTTAGCAGGTATGTGGCACTCGTTTATCAACTGTGTAGAATGTCAAGTATACTCCCCCTCAATGGACTGTGAGTTCCACAGAATGAGATAAACGAAGTAAAACAAGGAATCAAGGGAAATTGGAAGGGAAGAAGTGGAAAAAAGAGCAGGACAGAGAGGAGAAGGAAGGGAGGGAGGGGAAAAGACAACAAAGAAAGGGAAGGATGAAAGAAAAACAGTTGTCCAAAAAATCCATTTTTAAATAAACAAGAACTGACAGCACTCTCTTATACTACTAAAAAAAAAAGAAAGAAAGAAAGAAAGAAATTTCCTTTTCCAATAGTGTTTTTTGTTTTAATAATTTCTCTACATAGAGGAGATAAAAGGGGGAAAATATTCCCTCTAGAGAGGAGAAAGAGACCAACTCTCAGGAAGAAATGAGCTAGATTTTGATCTTAAATAATACTGGGTTCATGATCCCATGAGATAATATCGAAAAAATCACTTCCCTATTTCCTTGAAGATTGGAAAGATGATATAATGTCCTACATTCGCCATTCTCTCTGGCCCTGGATCCTTCTACTAGAGCCGCCAGAAAAGGACCTTTGACATCCCCCAATGTCAAAGGGTTTCTGCAGAACTGTTGTCCTTCAGCCCCAGATCCTACAGCATCCACAGAAACCCCAACACATACACCTACAGAGGCACACACACACTCACAACATACACAAGACATGGCAGCACCTTCAATGAAAAGAAAATTAATTCTGAGCAAGATTTGCCCATTCTCTAAACTAATCCCAGGTTTTCTGTTAGGCCTTTAAAATATCTTCTAAAAAATTATTCCACCTTCCATTATGGGAAAGGAGCAAATGCAAAGACAAATGTGGTCCCCTCCCTTTTTTTCCTTTTTTTTTTTTTTTTTAGTAACTGCACGTATAAAACCTCTGCCTCTTACATCAAATAGTACGGAGATTCTATTTCAGCACCCTCTGGGATGACAAGATTCCAAATGTGCAATAAAAATAAATCTCCATTAATAGCTGGGTCTTTAGCAGCTGAGAAAGTCACTGGTCCCTTTGGTTTACTCACCAGGTCGGGTGTGATTTTCTACTTTGGGCACAGCTGTGAACAGGTCCATTAATAATCAGCCTGCATCAAAAAAGCATCAGTTCATAGCTCTAGGTCTCAACGATTATTTTTTGACCCTTTATAAATTGAAGTTGTTCTTCTGTATCAATTGTTCATACTGTCCAAAATTGACCCATAAGGTCTCTGACTTTTTTAACTAACAGAAAAGCTTTGTGTCGTTGACAGACAACACTACTTCAGGAAAAGGGGCAACTGGTACACAGTCCTGAGATTATGTATATACCATTAATGCTGCATTATTATATTATTACATTAATTCAGCAAGATGAAGGTTATGGAGGTTTTACCTCCAACAGCTGAAATCACAGAGCAGTAACTGACCCTCCTTGTGGTGTTTTTTTTTTGTCACAAACATGCCTAGAGCAGCTCAGTGCATGAATACGTGAGTGAGCTCATCATGGAGGTGGCGGAGGTTCTGGAGAATTATAGGAAGCAGCCAGATTATGAAACTGAATACTCAAAGTAAGGAGGCTGAGTGTGGTTGGAATCTACTAGGCACTCTCATGTCCCATGGACTCGATGCCATCTGTATGACAGAGTAAAAATAAACTTAATTTGATGATCTCTTTGGTTCTGAGTCTTTCAACATACAAATGAAATCTTCTTATTTTTAATTCAACTAACCAATGTATAGTACATCATCAGTTTCAGATGTAACGTTCAATAATTCATTATTTGCAAATAACACCCAATGCTCATCACATCACATGCTTCCTTAATGCCCATCAAATGAATCTTGATAAAGAAAATCTCAGGGCCCCCTGGGTGGTTCAGTTTGTTAAGCATCTGCCTTTGGCTCAGGTCATGATCTCAGGGTCATGGGATCAAGTCCTACATTGGGCTCCCTGCTCAATGGGAGTCTGCTTGTCCCTGTCCCTCTGCCTCCTGCTCCCCCTGATTGTGCTCTCTCTCTTTCTGTCAAATAAATACATAAAAATCTTAAAACAACAACAACAAAAAAAGAAAATCTCAAAAATAGCAGTGTAGCAATGCTTTTCTAAGAAGCTATGAAATACTATGACGATCTCTTGCAGTGAACAGGGATAGGTTGGTCTTTATTGAATCATTTTATGTTATAGTCTCTCTAGGTGTATGCTCAGTGGGTTAAACCTTTGCCTTCGGCTCAGCTCATAATCTCAGGGTCCTGGGATCAAGCCCCACATCGGGCTCTCTGCTCAGTGGGGAGCCTGCTTCCCCCTCTTTTTCTCTCTGCCTGCCTCTCTGCCTACTTGTGATCTCTGTCTGTCAAATAAATAAATAAAATCTTTAAGAAACAAAAAAACCTTGAGATTAACAGAAATGAATGCATTCCCATAATGTCTCTTGCAGAAACTTGTTCGAACTCCCTGATAAGAATTGATGTTTTTTTTTCCTCTTAGCCCTTTTATAAACTATTATTGAGTTTATATTATTTTCTCTGAAGTCTCCTTCCACCCCAACTAATAGCCCTTTGAGTATCAGAGATCACGTACACCTACGGGAATCATGAGAGTGTATTACAATGACTCTCAAGTGATCCCTGGACCAGCAGCATCAGCTTCCCTGGAAACTTGTTAGAAAAGCAAATTTTCAGACCTTACATCAGACCTATTAAGTCAAAAATTCTAGGGGTGAGCTCTAGCAACCCATGTTTTAACAAGTCCTCCAGGTGATTCTGACACAGGCTCCAGTTTGAGAGCCTCTGGTGTATTTGAACCACTCTGCGTTTTGGAAGCACATAATCTAAGTTGTTCTTTTTTTTTTTTTTTTTATTCCTACTGTACCACTGATGACATTAAGCAAGTGATTTGACACCTCCGAGTTGCCCCTCCTCATCTATGAAATGGAAAGAACATTAAACAATGCCTGATAAATAGCATCTGTCTTTATATTTACACTACGGTCTTTGTATTTTGTAACATCAACCCCGGATATCTAGTCAACACTGAAGATACTTTGTCCTTCACATTTATTTACTTAATTGAAGCAAATGAACTGAATGAAATGAGAAGAAAAGGCACAGCCATTGGGAACCAACCCGTAATGTGTTTGCAAGCAACATCATTGATAGATAAAGGTAATGGGGGAGGAGGAAAGTACTTAAAACACTATTAGGGAGGGGCGCCAGGGTGACTCAGCCAGTTAAGCATCTGACTCTTAATTTGGGTTTAGGTCATGATCTTAAGGCCATCAGTTTGAGCCCTGCTGGGCGTGGAGCCTGCTTATGATTCTTTCCCCCTCTCTCCCTCTTCCCCTCCCCTACCAAGCTCAAATTTGCATGCATGCATCTAGTGATTGTCTATTCTAGCTCCCAAATTTTACAAAAGTAGACTTCTCTAATATTTTCCATTCCATTTCACACTTCTTCCCCACCACAATGCAAACAGTTTTTATTTAATTCAATTCTAATAAACTGTCTTCTGGAACAAAGGTTTCATGACCCTAAGAATGTAGGGGTTTTTAGCTTTATTTATTTATTGGAGAGAGAGAGAGAGAGGAAGAATGAGGGAAGGTACAGAGGGAGAGAGAGAATCTCCAGCAGACTCCTCTCTGAGCATGGAGCCCATTGCAGGGCTGGGTCCCACAATCCTGAGATCAGGACCCAAGACAAAACCAATCGTTGGACACCCAACCAATTGAGCCACCCAGGTGCCCCTAGATTTTTTTTTTTATCTTAAATTTCTTACACTGTCTTTTCCTCACACTTGGTTGACTTGAACCTTTGTTGCAATGGTTTCCATTGTAATATAAATGCAATATAAACCATCCACAGCACAAATTTTTCCTTTTAATACTTTGTCTGGACAGTTAGGCAGAGGTATGTTAGAATCAAGTAGCCCTCTAAATACTCTTCATAATCACCATTAATTTTTAGTTGTTTCCAAGAGCTGACTTTTTAAATCTGAGCTCCAATTTGGGCTGTCCTCTCTTCAGTTCAGAACCAAATATTTCCTATTGTTCGGTTTGTTCAAATCCTGAAAGGGGGAGGAAAGATTTCAAACCAGTAATTATGAAAGAAAGAAAGAAAGAAAGAGAGAGAGAGAGAGACTGAGAGAGATGGAGAGATAAAGAAAGAAAAAGAGAGAAAGAAAGAGAAAGAGAGAAAGAAAAGAAAGAAAGAAAGAAAGAGAGAAAGAAAAGAAAGAAAGAAAGAAAGAAAGAAAGAAAGAAAGAAAGAAAGAAAGAAAGAAAGAAAGAAATAAGGAAGGAGGAGGAAAAGAGGGAGAAAGAGGGAGGGAGGAAGAAGGGAGGAAGAGAGAGAGGGAAAAAATTTTACAAATATTTTTAAAGACATGGCTATGTTTCTCCTTTCTATTTTTCGACTTGCTAAATTTCTGAGGTTTTCATGTTGACTCTTTCCTCTTCACTGGAGAGTAATCTTCATGTGACACATTTGGAAGTTTATATTTTAATTCACACGGTGTCAAGCAACAGGCCAGAATCACTTAAAGTACAAACATCCTCCAAGACTAAGCAATGCATCATGAACAGACTCTGTAACTATGAGAATAATGAACCTATCACGAATGGGACCAGTCCTTTACAAAATTCATTCAAAAATCTGAAGAGGTAAGTCAATATCTAAGTCAACTCTGAGTGAATCAGGCTGAAAATGTTTGCCATCATGATTATTGGCACAATTTCCTTCTCCATCACAAAGAGATTGGCTTGAAAGAGTAGTCATACATTGATACATAAAAAACTACTCAGTGTTTATTAAATATATCTCGTGAATAAAAATAAAGTTGCAGTCTTCTGAAGAAAAGCTAATGGGAAAAAATTATCTCTGGATTTATCACCTTTCCTTGCATATCTTTTCCTCCTCGAATTATCCTCCTCTTACTTCAACAGCTTCCTGGCCAGCCTCCTTACCCCACCCCCACTTTTAAGACATCTGGATTAATATTAAAATAACTGATTTTACAAACACACCACTTTTCATAGGTTAACCCTTAGCTTAAAAGCTTCCAGAAGCCTTTGTTACTGCCATCACATCTGAACTCCTCTGTCCAGGTTTCAGGGTCTCCCATATTGAGGTATTAACCAATCTTTCAAAAAATATTTTTGTTCCCCCAAACATGGGCCTTCTTCCACTTAAATAGGTGTTCCACATCAAAGCAGGAAATATGGGAGAAGAATAAGGTTTAGGGAATAAAAACAATCCCTATTATTTATAAAATACACATTGCGTACTATGAACCATGTAAAGCACTTAACATGTGCTCTCTTGTTTTATCCCCACATAAATCTCATGTGATGGATTTTCTGATTTTACAGAATAAAAATTAAGCCACAGAGAGATTAAAGATCTTCTTCCAGTTCACTAGAATACTAGATGGCAGAGCCAGCAACCCTCGTGTTTCATACACCAATGCTCAAATTCTTGCCCATAGGTTGAGTTTCCCTTACAGTAAAGGTGTTCACAAGGCAGATAGATATGCAAACCTGAAGGCCAGGGGGAGAGACTAGAGTTATGTTTTGCAGGCACTGGCTTGTAGATAGCTACACCTATTTCTGTGAATGAGCTTGTCCAAGGAAAAGGTGTGTAATGCAAAGAGAAGAAACCAAGAACAGAAGTCTGGGCAATGCCACCACTTAAAGGGCAGAGAGAAGAGGAGACCTCAGAAAAGATTGGGAAGATAAAAGGAGAACCAGGTGACTTATCCAGCACAAGTCTAAGAGGAGCTGCAAGTCACATTAAACAAGTGTGATCAACTGTATCATGCAAAAATAAATAAATAAGATCAAGTATAATAAAGATTGAAAGCTGCTCAGTAAAATTGATGGTTAATAAGAGCCAAAGTGACTCAGAACTTACCATTGAAACCAGGACAGTCTTGAGAGTGAAAGGAGACTCTACTAACAAACACCCAAGGAGCACAGAATATGGCCCCAGCACAAACCAGGACACAAGGTGACCCAGTGAGGAGATCATTAGTGTCCTTCATGAGAACAGCTTCAACAGCATGATGCCATGGAAGCCACACTTGCTGTGAATCCCAAATGAGTGTGATGAAGATGAAGAGACTAATCCTTCCAGAAGCTTGTTGTGATGGATGTGTAAGAAAAGGTTAGTGTTCGAGGGGAATCAACTCTCCACTTACTCCCTATTCCTTGGTCTGGCTCCTTCCTCTCAGTTCTACTGAGCCTGCCCCCCCCCCACACACATGTCACAGTGATTTCTAGCCAGTCCAAGAAGTGAGTGACATTTACTGAGACCTCTGTTTCATCAACTTCCGCAGCCCATGGCATTGCCTGCTGCCCCCGGCCCCTGAAACTCTCTTCCCCTGATTTCTACCGCCCTGAATTTCGTCAACAGTCTCCACTTCTCTGACTACCTCTCTGCTCTATCTACCTCCTCTAATCTTAAAAATGTTGGTATATCCTAAGGCTCTGCCCTGGGACACCCTCTTTCCTCTGTCCATTCTCTCTCCCTCAGTGGTCTCACCCACAATCATAGTTTCCACCTTCTCCAGTCCTGCAAATGAGTCTGAAAACTCTTCCTCTGTCTTCAAACTCTCCCCTGAAATAAAGGTCCTCGTTTCAAAATAATGACCATACATCTCTCTCCTGGTGGTTGGTCCACCACACCTCACTAAACCTATCAAAAGCACATTACCTTTTTCTTAAATGAGTAGCTCATATATTTTCTACTCAAGGACTCCCTAATACAACTAAAGCCTGTCCATTAAGATTTTGCTTCCTTCACAAGTGCAATAAGTGCTGAACACAAAGTCTGATGTTGTTATTCGTTGAACATCAGTTACCTTGGAACCCATTCTTAGAGAGCTTGGGATGATAATTTTAACGAATGGTACCGCTTTTCTTCTAGAATCCTTTCTTTGTCTCCACTTGCTAGGATCCAAGCCAGTCAGGCATCACTTCTCTCACAGAGATTTCTTGGTATCCTTATTGAATATATCTTCCTCTTTTAATCTCACTTCACTTTGCATTTCTCTTAAGGTACTTGCCATATTCTGTCTTGATTATCTCATATATACATCTTATCCCCTCCTAGTATGTCTCTCTTTTTTTTTTAACTTTTCCTCATTTTTCCAGTTTTTTTTAATTTAAATTCAATTAACCAACCTATAATACATAATTAGTTTCAGATATAGAGTTCAGTAATTCAACAGTTACTTACAACACCCAGTGCGTTTTACATCTCATGTCCTCCTTAATGCCATCACTCAGTTAGCCCATCCCCCACCCACCACACCTGCAGCAATCCTCAGTTTGTTTCCTATAGTCCAGAGTTTCTCATGGCTTGTCTCTCTCTCTCTGATATCCTCCCATTCAGCTTTCCCTCCCTTCCCCTATGATCCTCTACACTATTTCTTATATTCCACTTATGAGTGAAACCATATGATAATTGTCTTTCCCTGATTGACTTATTTAGCTCAGCATAATACCCTCCAGTTCCATCCACGTCAATGTAAATGGTAAGATTTCATCCTTTTTGATGGCTGAGTAATATTCCATTGTGGAGATCTCTCTCTCTCTCTACGTATATATATCTCCCACATCTTTTTTATCCATTCATCTGTCAACGGACATCAGGGCTTTCTCCGCAGTTTGGCCAATGTGGACATTGCTGCTTTAAACATTGGGGTGCATGTACCCCTTCAGTATATTTGTATCTTTGGGGTAAATACCTAGTAGTGCAATTGCTGGATCATAGGGTAGCTCTATTTTTAACTTCTTGAGGAACCTCATAATCCTAAAATTTGTATGGAATCAGAAAAGACCACGAATAGCCAGAGGAATGTTGAAAAAGAAAAACCAAAGCTGGTGGCATCACAATTCCAGACCTCAAGCTCTATCACAAAGCTGTAATCATCAAGACGGTATGGTACTGGCACAAAAACAGACACATAGGTCGATGGAACAGAATAGAGAGCCCAGAAATAGACCCTCAACTCTATGGTTGATAGACCAAAGCAGGAAATCTTTGACAAAGCAGGAAAGAATATCCAACAGAAAAAAAGGCAGTATCTTCAACAAATGGTGTCGGGAAAAATGGACAGCCACATGCAGAAGAATGAAAAAGAATAAAACTAGACCACTTTCTTACACCGTACACAAAGATAAACTCAAAATGAATGAGAGACCTAAATGTGAGACAAGAATCCATCAAAATCCTAGAGGAGAACACAGGCAGCAACCTCTGTGACGTTGGCTGCAGCAACTTCTTGCTAGACAGGTCTCCAAAGGCAAGGGAAACAAAGGCAAAAATGAACTATTAGGACCTCATCAAGATAAAAATCTTTTGCACAGAAAAGGAAACAGTCAACAAAACAAAAAGGGTATGTCTTTTAATATATACAAAACAGATATTTACTATTCAGAATGGATTGTTATCATTTAGATAACAGATGCATTTGACATCTTTGCACTTCTTACTTGAAAATCCATTATTTTTATCACCCTTAAATACAAAAAGAAAACTGACAACTATTCATGTTCTAATGTTAAACATCTCCAGTAATCATTATTTTTACAAAATAGCTCTAACTATGTAGCTTATGGAGATACAATGTAAGAGAACACTTTATCAAGTGGGTTCATTTTTAGGCACTTGGAGATTAATATGATCATGTTAAAGGTGTATATTTAGGCAATTAAATTGGTATAACATAAGCAAGCTCAAAAGTAAAGCCTTTAATTCCTAGTGTCAAAGCCTAGAATTATGAATTAATAAAACTTGCTACAATAGGCAGTGATCTGAAGTGGAACTTCTTAGTCACCAATTAGTTAAAAGAGCCAATTCCTACAAAACCTATTTTTAACACCTCAGTGTACGTCACTCAGTATTCTTTGTCTAACAGAACTGGACCTTTAAATACAGCTTAAAGCCAGATGGTCTCCTCAATAAAAAAACAGCAGGAGGCAACACATTAATGTTACTCAACAGGCAAGTCTGCAGACACTCAACCAATGAAATTAATCTTCAGTGGCTAAGCCATTCTGTTACCATGGCAACACCTACTTCAGAAAAAAATACTGGATTTTCCAGTGAAATGAGCCACCCATCTTAAAACTCCAATATGATTCAAGCTACAATGATCAAATTAGCTAAAGTAACTGGCGAGATCTTTTGAGTCACCTCACATCAGGTCTACCTATGAAAAGTCCTTTGCCCTTCTATTTTAAAATATTCATCTATGCTCCGTTTCTAACTCTCTTGATTTCCTAGATATTCCATTTAAAGGTGTGTGTATATTTGTGTGCACATACTTGTAGGCCAACAGTCCTAAATATAATAGAAAGTGTTAATGTCTTAGAAAACTTTCACTGGTACCTACTCTTACGAGACTGTTATTAATACTATGTCTGATTAAAGAGATTAATCAAGGAAATAAATGTAGAAGAGACCAGAATGATATTATTATGTGAATGGTTAAAATTACACTTAAATCTTATTTTTAATATAGTTCCATTTTTAAGTTGAAATGATAATTTGTCCAAGGCAGATGATCTTGTTTTACCTAATGAAAATGCAGAGAACCTAATGTTTGGAAATATATTGTAAAATCAGATATGATGATGGGATAGTGAGGAGACTTTGGAAGCAAGGAGAGAGGGTGTTTCAGAACATGGCACATGTTCTTCTACTCAGGTGATGATCCTGGGGTGCTCCCTGCTCAGAGGGAGGCTGCTTCTCCCTCTCCCTTTACTACTCTCCCTGCTTGTGCTCTTTTTTTCTCTCTATCAGATAAATAAAATCTTTTTTAAAAATGGCATCAGCTTCCACTCAAATCACGTAATAACAAGGAAAATTTCTCCAAAAAGGAAAGAGAGAGAGGCAAGAAGAGAGGAACTGTCTCAGAAGAAAGGAAGGGGATGAAGCAAACAGGCCTTAATGTACTGATTTTTGTGTATTTGTTTAACAATGTACCTATATATCCATGTGCATTCTAATCTTGATTTTGCCACTCACAAGCCTGTGATGTTAAATGTTACCTCTCTGTGCATCTGTTTCCAAATCTGAAGAATGGGGATAATAATAGTACCAATCCCATAGGAGTTCAGGATTAGATGAGTTAAGCCTCTAAACAGTGTTTGACACATACTAAGCATTATATAAGTATGAGCAAAAATATAAAATAAATTCCTATTCTTTTCACATTTCAATATTTTTGCTTATGTTTTCTATTTCATTCTACCTTATTTATACTGTGTAGTGCTTTTTTTTCAACTTTGCTCGCCTTTCTTCTTTTATTCGAAATGCTATGTCTCAGCCTGTCATAATCTTTTTAACCCTCTTTACTATCTTCTTATCTGACATGTCGAGCATTTGATGGCTCACTTTCTCTGAGCTACCTCAAAGCCAGGCTGTAGAAGCTATAGCAGTGAGACCCTAGTCTGTAAACCATGATGAGTCTGACACCAGCAGTTCCCTGACAGATTCTTCAGCCCAGTTAAAGATGACTCCAGAAACTAATTCAGAAAGGGGATGTAATATATCTCCCAGGAACCGAAAACCTCAGTACAAAGAATATACTTGATTAACTGAGAAGTATTTTTTCATGAAAACTCTGCTAAATTTAAAATTTCAACATACATGAACACATAAACACACACACACACACACACACACACACACACACACACACACACTCTTCTCCCTTTGAAGGGAGGAGAAAATAGAGGCAAAAAAAAAAGTTGCAACAGTCTTAGAATAACTGACTGGATAAAAAGTCAATCTAGTCTTTATTTACTTAAGACAAGGGAGGACTCCTCTTTATATTGGAATTAGCCCATTCCCGGTGCCATACATGCAAGACTGGGTTGCCACAAACCTTTCACTACAGATTTTTTTAGTCATTCTGTTACAGAAGTACTTCTGTCATCAGTAGACCTTGTGTGTGCCCAGTTAGCATCCTCTGAAAAAAACATTTCCCAAGAGCCTGTACAACTGTCTATGTGAAATAACATGTAAAACCTTTGAACTACATAAAATACACAACATTTAGGATTTCCAGTTTAATCCTGACCTTCTAAGCTCAGCTTCTAATTCAGCTTCTAAGCAGAGTATAGCCTTAACAGATAAGAAACAAGAGGAAATTTAGTCCACACTCCTTTCATTCTAATCCATTTGTATAGGAGAACTTGGAAAATGACCCTAAAAAGTCACTTTTTTATTAATTTGACAAAGAAATAGCTCCTATCAAAACTGCCCCAGCAAGGGCACCTGGGTCGTTCAGTGGGTTGGGCCTCTGCCTTGGGCTCAGGTCATGGTCTCGGGGTCCTGGAATCCAGCCCCGCATCAGGCTCTCTGCTCAGCAGGGAGCCTGCTTCACCCTCTCTCTCTGCCTGCCTCTCTGCCTACTTGTGATCTCTCTCTGTGTCAAATAAATAAAATAATATCTTTAAAAAAAAAAAAAACTGCCCAGCAAATCATTAGCAGTAAATTCACTGACTCCTGACACACAGAGAACTGTCCACCGCCCCTTCTTCTTGGCCTCACACCCAACGGGCTCTGGACTCCCACTCTTAACAACACCCAATGACCATGCACAAATCAAATGGGGAATTACAGCAGATGTTTAAATAATTCAGACCAAATACTTTCACCTGAAACAATACGATAATCAAAAGAAAAGTATTGTACCCTGAGTTAACTACAAAATTATCTCAAGTCTTTTCATTGTATTATTGGCCCATTTCCTGCCCATGAGAACCCACCCTCTCACTCAAACATGGTCCTGAAGATTCTGGCATTTTTACTGCTTATCCAAATGCTGCCTGTAAATTACCAACAGAATCTATCATCTAATCATCTTAGTAGGATCTCACAAATGGCAAAGAACAAAACAAAAAAGTTTCACCCATATATATTTCATATATATTCTTAACTTCTTACAATAATGTACACCACTATTTTCTGTAAAAAATTTAAGGGGGCACTTTTTTCTAGGTATAATTCCTATGAATATTTATTATTTTAATATAGCTTAGTTTTAGCATAGCTGAGTTATTAGATATGCAATATAATATCAATAATTCTTCTTCCCCTGTAATGTTTTAAATAAAACACTCACAAATACAGAAATAAAGTTCTTTAAGAAACTCTGTGCTGATTGTTGGTTTGAGAAAATTTTCAAAAAATGTGTCCTTCTCTTTAGCACAAGTAACTTTTTTCACATTAAAATTTAATGTAGACACCCAAACAGGCCAACACAAGTACTATTTTTAAAAGGAAACCTCACCCAATATCAGTTATTTATATTCCATACTCCTAACCTCCAACAACATATGATTTATTCTGCACACGGCACACAAACCTTGAGCTGGACTTACGAACCACAATACCCTCACATAGTCCCCCCCGCCCCACCAGCCAAATATTTACACTCTCCCAGGACTAGGGTTCAGATTTGGAATATATAACTTAGGAATCTTAAGACTTTACTGTAAATGGGCAGTGAGTTGGGAGATGTCTGGATCACATTCCCAAATTATAGCCTTTACGTATTCTAGGAAGCACAGTGCATATCTGACCTTTGTTAATAAGTTCCCATAAGTATATTTTAACGTATACATAATTGTCCTTCCTTGGACAACTTTGGTTTTGCCAGTGCTCATCTTGGAGCAAGATTAAGTACCTCATCTCATCCTCCAAAGTAAACTCCTACACAAAGCATCACAGAGCATAGTAGATTCGGCTGACTTCCACATTTGACATTTCTGCCATCCCCAAAGGTTTTCTAAAGCCACCAGCCATTAAGTCTTTCTCTCCCTCTCTGACTGTCCACACAGTCTCTGAAAATGTGCCTCTCCTTTTTATTCAATTTAGCCCATTCCTCAGCACAGGAAGGCCCAACTCTTCTAGAATTCATCAGAGCAGTCTTCCAACAGAATCTTCTTTCTTCCTAAAGAGTAGATTCTACTGCCCCCCAAAAATAACATTTCCTACATGTACTTGGAGTATGCTAAAGTGATTTATTTCAATCCTTTCCTGATTTTGCCACTTAACACACTCTCTGGCCCTCCCAGGCCCTGTCCATCCACCTTCAGCACACCCATACCCATTTAACAGCACACAGGCAGGAAACTGTTCTAAGGAACTGGAAACACTGATAAGTTACATTGCTATAAACTCCCTCCTGACTTCAGTCCATGCAGATAGCTCTAGACTCTCAATGGCCACATAAGAAATAGTTACATTGATTCCCCTTTCTCTATACATTGCTATGGGAAATACTCTAAAAAGGAAGCCAGCCCAACTGTCTATCAGGAAATGGGTTCTAGGCCTCCTAGGCTAAAAAAGCTTGGGGAGGTGGTTTAATCTCTCTCTGGAGCACAACGGAATCAGAGTATTCCTTCCAGATAGGGAAAAAAAAAAAATTATATGATTCCGTTTCACAATTCTATGTAACACTAATAAAGATTGGGTTTAACATTAGGAGCAATTTAAAATAATTTTACTCTAACCAAAAACCTATAATTTGAAAAATTAGCTAAACAGTGAATATTTCTGCATAGTGAATTTCTCTCCCAAAAGCATCTGACAAACTACATGATCATTATTCAAACGTTACACAAATGCATCTGGATGAAAGTTCTAGAATGTCTGCCAATGCATGGAGAAAAGGTATGGACTGAATTCTTTCAATATCAAGCTACATCATTTTTTTGGTGTTGCTTTTATTTTGTTGTTAAGGATAGTTTTTGAAAGTATAGTCAAATATAATTGAGCTATATCTAACAGCAGAAAATTAGCCTAACAAAATCAAAATTACTTAACATCTTTTCCCCCATAACTTTTAGAGAGTGTCCAATAATAGCTACAGAGAGGTGAAAAAAGGAAATCAATTGTTGCTTATTATACTATAATAAATTTTAAATGCTTAATATAATTAAATTATATCTAATATAACCATAACATTTTATTCATATGCTTAATTTTACAAAATGTTATATATAAGTATAAATGTATACATAATATGTTACATCTTATCTATGTTATATTATGTACACATGCATTGTGTTATAATATATAATGTTAGCATAAGATCCATCCCAAGTAGTTTTATCCTCCTAAAGAGGGAAATTGACCCCAAAGGACAACACTCTAAGCATTATATTCTCTCTAACAAGGTGGAAATTACACATCTTAATGTATTTATCTGTCATAACAGTTATTGAAGACGTACATATCACCACTAACAGGGGCAGTGAAGAAAAAGACACAAGAATAATCTTACACTGGCATACACCTTCTACTTTCCAGATGTGATTCACTTTAAGACCTGCTCAAATCCCTTCCTTCTGAAAGTCCTTCATGATCTCTCTCAACTCCTTGTAGAATTTGAGTCACTATCTCCACATTAAGTACTTGGTAAAATACTGTTGTTTCTTGCTCCCTTTTGTAAGTATCTCTTCAATTTGCAGAATGTCAGTCATAGAGCAAGTACCTGCTTATAATTAACTAGGCCCATTAGAGATACAAATATAATAAAGCACAGTAATAAAAGATGCACATCATTTACTGACCCCTACTACCCAGAGTTTGACTTCAAAACATGAAGTGGTTTGAAAGCACTTCTATCAGGTATTTCTAAATGCCTAGTGAATGAATGTCATTATTTGTCCAATTAGGGTGATTTATACCTGAAAGTTGTTAGTAGGGTCTTTTTTATAATAAAGTTCTTATTACCTTGGTCTGGGAACTGAGATCATGGAAAATATGGTATGGTCTAAACTGAGAGCCTTCTTGGCCTCTTGGAAATGCTGGCAGAGGTATAAATGCTTTGCTTATGCTACTGTCTTTACAGAGTCCATAAATATATTAACTCCATTCTATGAATTCTGGGGGAAATACCAGCTAGTCTCACCCTTCTGTACATTCATTTAGGAAACACACTCTCATTCATTCCCTCTCCCCATATACACAGGTCATTTAAATTACAGCCATCAGTGGCTAACTTCAACATTAAAATATCAACAGCACCAATGATAAGATTCTTAAAACTACTCAGGAAAAAATACTTAATGTTCCCGAAAGTTACATGTAATTTTTTAGGATACAGTTTTTGCAAACTGAAGGAGAGTCAAAAGAGAAGGAGAAATGTTTATTAGAACAGTATCAAGTACCCCCAACTCCCATCTATCCAGCAATATGAATCGACAATAAAAAAGCATGCCAAGAAGTTTAAAAATAATGGAAAAAAGGGGTCTTAGAAATATTAAAAATAATTGACACATAGTTCAGTTGTTACAGCTAGTGCAAGGCTTAGATTTGTCCTCAATATACAAACCACCAATTTAGACACAGGAGTAAAAATATTACACTCTTTTAATGAAGATTCTCCAGTCCAGTCCACAGTGATCAGTAGAGAGAAAATTAGTTGTTGAAATGGACTTGAGAGGTACAGTAAAATTGCATACCACTCACATATATGAAAACATGAAACTCTTTTAATCTCAGACACAACAGTGGACAGTGGAACACTGGAATCAACCGAACACCAGGTATATATGGGGGAGACTCTTCCAAGCAACACTCAGCCTAGAGGTTGTTCTATTTGGAGAAAGTAAATTTAAGGAGAGCTTAGAGAATCCTTCCCATGCATTAACACATAGAAGGAAGCATTTTATCAGATATTTTGCAAATGCTCAATGCCTCCAAAATCTCCTGCAGCTCCTGAATTTGGAAGCAAAAATTCTTTCGGGGGACTGAGATCTGAGTCACTGCATGCAGACACTAATGTTAAATGCATGCTTTCTGATGCCCTAGAGAGTGACTTATATGAATAGAAAAGATTTAGAATTTAATTAGGTTTTCAAAATTCAACATTCAACTTAGTAGAGGTACAAATTATAAATTCAAGATCCTAGTTATTCCATAAGCATTTAAGTTCAGTTTACAAATCATATTGATGCATTTACAAATCCAGCAGATTCTACACTCTTACCTTAAGGAGAAATTTGTTCACTTCATTAAATTGTCTTAAAAATTTCAAACTGTAAAAATAAATTTAATATATTCAATTTCCTTTTCAAGTCCCTTGTTCGACTGACCAACAAACATTCTTAACTTCTTAAATAGTATGGTAAATCTACGATAGTAAATGTACATAGTCATTCTTTCTTTTAATTTTATTTAAACTAAACAAAAATGAAACAAAACAGTTCACTCATTTGTCCCACACACCCTCCCCATACACGGTTATTCTTAAGTTTTCTCAGTGTTCTAATACAGTTTATAAACTTGTTAAAATTTCAGCTTAAAAATCATAATTGACATATTTTCCTATTAGAATTACAAGGTTAATCTTTAGACATTACAATCTACCAAATTTTACAGAACATTTTAAGTTTCAAAAGCACTTAAAGCCCCAATAATACATAAATTATTTCTAAATCTCCTTAGCAGGGGTGCCTGGGTGGCCCAGTGGGTTAAAGCCTCTGCCTTCAGTTCAGGTCATGATCCTGGAGTCCTGGGATTGAGCTCCACATCAGGATCTCTGCTAGGCGGGGATCCTGCTTGCCTCTCTCTCTGCCTGCCTCTCTGCCTATTTGTGATCTCTCTCTCTGTGTCAAATAAATAAATAAAATTTTTTTTAAAAATAAAATAAAATAAATCTCCTTAGGGTTTAAAATTCTTACCCCAAAAGGAAACAGCTATGTCAAGCCACATGGTTTTGGGGGTTACCTTCCCAAAGAAATGTAGGCAATGTGGGGGGTTATCACCTTCAGTTGACTTAAGTGTCAAAGCTGCAGATGTTTGGGGCAATTTTTCTCAGCATGTTGAGCCACTGTAATAATTTCTATTTCATGAACTGCAAAACTTAGAGAAGAGAGCAATGATGACCTACCCACATCTCTAGCTTTATGACCTATCCTCATCTAATTTTCAAGACAAATTGGACTTGGTAATTCCCTCCCAGATGATTATACCACTCATTTGACTATGTATTTCCTTGACTCTTAAAATAATTAAATAATTTCCTCCTGTTTCAGAGACAGTTTCCTTCCTTTCATAATCACCTATTTGATAGGACCACACAGCTCTTACAAATATTGAAATTATATCCAATTGTATGCTTAATATTGCTCATGGCTTTGTTTGATCGTTTGGTCACAACTTCCATGGTCATCCTCCTGATGACTAAGAGCGCTTTGTAATTAGCACTTTGGTTCTGATACAAGAAAGCAGCCAGAGTGATGTGGCTCAACACAGCATGGACCAGCATCTTACTAAGAAGCAGATCAGGAAGCAACATAAAGTCAAGGCTTTATAGAGAAAGGACCAGAACAAGAAAAAAGACCAGGCTAGAGTGAAGCATTAACATCAAATCAGCCTGTGATCAGATGCACATGCCAGGCACTGTGGATACAGCAGTAAACTGGCAGAGATATCGTCAAGGTCACAGAGAAGGCAGAACTGTGCATTGCTATCACATCTGCCCTCCATAGAGAACAGGATATACTTCCATGGCCACAGTTAACAGTCTGGCAAAGGGCATAAAACTGTATCTTATACGTGTGTTATTCATTCTGAAGTATTCACTCATTCATCATTTTCAACACTGCACTGAGAAACTACTACAGACCCAACACACACCAAATAATCCCTACTGAAATGTGCAGTCATTATCCTGCTTCCAGAAGAAGACAACTTAGTTAGTCTCTTTTAAAAAGGGGAGGGCACATCACTTTATAATTTGGCTACTTTGAAAATTAGCACTGGCATTAAGTGATGGGCCCTAAATTTGATTAAATTATGATTTTCATTAGATGTTGGATTTGTTTGTTTATATTTTAGTGACAATTTAATAATGTTTACATGCCAGATAACCTTATATAATTTAATTTATAAATGGTTATACGTCACCACAACCTTCTAACAGTTTTAGTATATTTGTCAATTAAGAAAGTAGCAAAAAAGAAAAAAAGAAATTAGCAATAAGTATGGTTCTCTATAGAGAAGGAAAACTTCAGCACAAGCAATGATTTACATTACTAACTTGTAACTGAATATACACTCTATTTTTGAGCCTTCATTTTATAACTCTGATTTTTGTCATAAATGA
Organism: Enhydra lutris kenyoni; assembly: GCF_002288905.1. Taxonomy (NCBI): domain Eukaryota; kingdom Metazoa; phylum Chordata; class Mammalia; order Carnivora; family Mustelidae; genus Enhydra; species Enhydra lutris. Next base: position 56,677,127 of record NW_019154087.1, on the reverse strand, counting down.
ACTAAAGAGTGCTAAGGACGTGACAATTTGGCTTTTTCGTATAGGTGAAAATAGGCTGTCCCTGTTTGATAAACAAAGGCAGTATGGACATAACCAAATGTGCCTATTAAGGATTCAGATTGTTCCCTCTGCAGCCCCATTACACTTCCTAAAAATAACCCTCTCAAGGGGTTCCTGGCTGGCTCAGTCTAGTGATGTGACTCTTGATCTCAGGGTCTTGACCTTAAAAAATAAACTCCTCAAGTTACCGGTCCTTTTTATAGTGTAACTATTCCTAACATATTTGCTAAGTCTTTCCTCATAAATAACAGCAGTTTATGTGTATTTTTACAGGGGATTAATTAAGATTACATGTGACAAGATCTTTAAAAAATTTACTTTTTTTATTTTTCTTTTAAATTTTTTTTTCAACAATAGGCAGACTCTTTCTGTATCTTCAAGTTCCCATAAAGATAAATACTCTCCAATTCGTCACGTGTAGCAGGTATGGGAAATCAGTTCATGTAGGACTAAACTGGAGGTTGTTTATAAAAAGATGGATGGGGAGCTAGCTAAGGAATAAATGCTCAGCAGTAAATGAGCCTGTACACATCCCTGCGTGTTTACAACCCAAAATCCACGGACAAAATCCTCTCAATTGTTATTCAGATTACTACTCTATTTTAATATCCACGGAAGAAAGGAAAAGCCAAAGGTGGAAGAGGAGAAAATGTGGGACCACACTAACCATAAGGTTCTCCAAACCTACCTTGGAGGGCATCTAGTTAGAATCCTCACAAAAGTAAAAGCAAATTTGGCCAATTTTTTAAAACACTGGTGGAATGTCTGACCAGATTTAGAGAAAGGAACAACTCAAAAAAGCTTCTTGAAAGTAGAAAGCTTTTGAGAAAAGACTTCTTAAGATTTCATTTTTAAGTAATCTCTACCCCGAAACATGGGGCTCAAACTCAACAACTGCATTGCCGACTGAGCCAGCAAGGCACCCCAAGACTTTTTTTTTTTAATAAGCCACTTAGATAAAAGAGAAGACTCTTTATTTCCTATAGTAGCTATGGGTAGGAGTAAAAACAGGAAAATGAAGGCTCTTTTACAGATGCAACTGAAATCTATAAATACAAATAAGCCAATTTTAAAGGTAAAATAATTTAAAGTGATTGCTCCACTCATGATTATCTTGCCATCATCCAGATAAAACGTAACTGTCTATATAGTATTTTAGTCTATTTATCTCTAGAGTATCATTCGCTATATACCCATATAATATTCACATGAGACTTATTTACCTATATTTTGTACGGCTTTCGCATTTTCCAAAGACTGACTTTGACTCTTGAGGAAATACAATAAGCAGATTTCTCCTCAGGTGAGCACTATAAAGGTCCTTTTGCCTGTGTGGACTTAGCGCAGTTTCCCAAAAGTTCATTAACTTAATTCCCATAAAGCTGATTATGGGAAGAATCTGGCTTAACATTTACTGAGTTCCCACAATGAATGAGACTGGTTTCTTCTAGTAAACGTCAAAAGAAAAAAAAAAAAAAAAGGAAAAGAAAAGAAAAAGAAAGATCTGTGCTGAACAATGTCACAGTTTGAGACAAATGAAACTGTTTCGATAAGACTGTACTTATATGTCCCATACTGCACCTAAAACACACACACAAAATAGGACAGAAGACGTTTTATTTTGCAAATGTCTAACGTTTCCAGTAGTTTCCCCTGCAGATCCGTTTTTACACTTGCTATGTCAAGAACAGAAAGGGGAACTCTTTGACCCTTGCATGTCTATGCAACACACATTTTATATGGAATAAAGTAACATGGCCACTGGTTATACAGCATGTAAGTTAAGCTCAACATGTGTGAAAGAGTGAACCCAGGTCAGGGCCAGGGGGTGGGGGGGAGGCCTGGGTGGCTCAGTGGGTTAAGTGTCTGACTCTTGGTTTTGGATCAGGTTATGATCTCAGGGTCACGGGATCAAGCCCTGAGTCAGGCTCTGACTAAGGGGTTTTGTCTGTTAACTCTGGGTTATAAATAAATAAATCTTTTTTTTTAAGTGAATCCAAGTCAAGAAACTAAATAATTCATTTCAAGATATGCAAAGGCACTGCCTGAAAGTGTGACTGGCAGAGAAAATAAAATAGCATATACATACTGGGTATTCAGTAAATATTCTCTAAATTAAATTAAAAATATTAGCTACACTGACAAAAGCCTACATTCTCTTTTCATCTTGGAAAGTTGCCTTTATCTTGGAATGTTACATAGCAATCTTTTATAGTGGTTATGAGAAAAGGCCATTTTTAAAACTATCCCTTGGCTAGAAAAGGAAAAAGAAGAAAGGTATTCAGAATTTTGGTCAGGGAGGTGACAGCCTAACATTTATATAGAGCTTTTCCTACCCTGAACTCATGGCCAAGCTTATGATTTGTGCAAGCTGTTGAGCTGAGCTCTAGAAACAAAATATTTCGTGGGGGGAAAAAATGGACAATGGCAGTGAATGGCAGCTGTGTAGTAAAGAGAAGATTTTCTAGTTTTGAATAATTTAATGTAGTAAGAGAAACTGGGTATTCCAATCAGACAGCATCATTCTGGGATGTGAACATCTGAGTGTTTGCCTGCATATGCAAATACATGAGATAATTGTTGTTTTTCTCAATTCCCTGAACACACATAATCACAGCAAAGCATGCTTTTAGGAACCTGAATTTAAGTTAAAGTTTATATTTAGTCTCATTTTTAAAAATGAGTGATCTGCATCCATTTTTTAAATAATCAGTCTTCGTTTGAAAGCAAATGTCTTAAAAATGAGAGGTATTATTATTGTTGTTGTTAGGATAAAACTATAATGTTCAGCAGTGACTTTAGAGTAAACAGATTTCTATTTTAAAAAACACACAGAAGGGGCGCCTGGGTGGTTCAGTGGGTTAAAGCCTCTGCCTTCGGCTCGGGTCGTGGTCCCAGGGTCCTGGGATCGAGCCCCGCATCCGGCTCTCTGCTCGGCAGGGAGCCTGCTTCCTCCTCTCTCTCTGCCTGCCTCTCTGCCTGCTTGTGATCTCTGCCTGTCAAGTAAATAAATAAATAAATCTTAAAAAAAAAAAAAAAAAACACACAGAAGGGGCACCTGGGTGACTCAATGAGTTAAGAGTCTGCCTCCGGCTCAGGTCATGATCTCAGGGTCCTGGGATCGAGCCCCACATCGGGCTCTCTGCTCAGCAGGGAGCCTGCTTCCCCCTCTCTCTCTCTGCCTGCCTCTCTGCCTACTTGTGATATCTCTCTGTGTCAAATAAATAAATAAAATCTTTAAACACACACACACACAGAATATTTACTGGCAGTGGAGAATTGCTGGTGAGTTTATTATTATAATTCATTCATTTCTCATTTAAGAGTCAGCTCCATAACGCTCTACACGAGCCACCTTATCCTTCAAGGATTACTGTTTGAAGACATTTAAATATGTAGGTAATCATCTGAAAATAATAAAAGGCAGTGTAACACAGATTGGATCTTCTCTGAAGCCACATTTCATTAGAAAGATCTGGCTGCTGGATTGCCTACAAAACACCATATCCTGAATTTTGAAAGAGAAACCTTCAGAGGAATGGACTGGCAACAATTCCAGTAATTAACAGGAAGGGAAGGGAAGAGTAAATTTAAATGTATTTCATATTTCGAATTTGAGCTCTTTTGACCCATCAGCTGGCTTTCAGATAAACCTCCTCCTCTAGGGCATTTTCAGGGGCATAATTTGAATGCCATTTCACAAGGGAAGGGAAAAGTAAAACCTGGGATGTATGCCTCTGACATTCAAAAGAGCACACAGCTCTTAGTACACAACACTCAAGGGTTCATGGTTTAAAGGTCAAAAATTTTACTAAGTACATTTTTACTGGTTATCTTTAGAACTTTTATTTAATGCTTAAAAATCCACCTAATTTTTAAAATGTCTCAGGAGGAAGAGTCCGGTTATAGCAGACAACAAATGTAGCAAGCCATCAATGATATCTGGGCAGATTTCTCTCCATTATGCAAAACTAGATGCATCACAATATAATAGAAGTATATACATAAGAAAAATACTAGTTCTATCCCCTTGTTATCATACTTCTGGTCTGCTAACAGGCATAAAATCAACATTGCTCTTCAATACAGCTTTGTTTTGTGATGCATATTTTTGGCCTGTTTGAGAAACTTCATTTATTCCACAAACATTCCCTGAGTGGTCACTATGTCCTGCACAGAGTATTGAACGTTTGGGATAAATACCATCCCTGACGACAAAAAGCTCACAGTCTACTGGGGAGCACTCAGACCAACACTGGGAAAGACCTTAATGGAGGTAATAGTAACTGTTGACACTTGCTGAACTAAGGACTTTATATTTACTACTTCATTTAATCATCACATTATTGTCATTATTCATAGGTGAAAAATTTAGGACCTACAGAGCAGTTACGTAATTCACCCAAGAGCAATTAATTAAAAATAGGAAGAGACAGGGTTTGAGCAAAAGCCTCCTGACATCGATGGATACAGTGGAGACCTTTATGTGACAGCTCGTCAAAGAACTCTGGAAAACAAAGAAATGGGAGTAAGAAAATTGGGGAGGGGTGAGGAAGGAGGTTTTTAAGAGCTTTCACTTACACTGAGGCTGTGAAAAAATAAAGTAGTCAGGACCTGAGCAGTTTCCTTACAAATTTTTTGGAAAAATAAGTTAGTTTGCCAAAGTAAATCTTCGAATTGCCCTGGATTTATTTAGCTCCATGAAGAAACAACCATAAAGACGTTCTCAAACACCGATGAACATGTTCACTGTTCCTACTGAATGAAGCAAATTAAGATGTAAAACTGAAGAGAAGCAGGAACACCTCATGTTTTAAAAATTGAGAAAAGGCAAACATTTGTGAACAAGAAACAGTGATCTGGGAGAAAAGGTCCTTTGGGGCCAGCTGTTGGACCAGGCAAGGCTCTGCAGCTCTCTCGTGAGGACACAGACAAGGAAGCCCCTCCAAGTGGGCAAAGCCAATGGAGTACATTTTCCAGATTGATTGAAAGTGCAGGAAATTTTTTAACAAATTAGCCCATTTTCTTAGCAACTAGAAGCGAGCAACTTCATGGAATTATTTTTTGTAGACTATACTGTTTCAGCCCCATCGCAATCCTGGGAGGTGGGAGTTTTTAAGTATTCCTATTTTATGGATAAGAAGAGCAGGTAAACAGAAGTTGAAAGTGTAAAACTACTTATGAATAAAGGAACTGGGATGCACTTGGTACTTTAATCTTTCCTATCAAAATGATCTGTCCTATGCCTGATTGCCTCAGGACCGTGTTCTCAATTCAATAAGCGTATCTTTAAGATTTTACAAAAATCGCTATGCTAGCTGTTTATTGGGGCGGGGAGCGGGGAGAGGGAAACCATATGCTCTCCACCCCCGAGGAACTCCTTGTATGAGTCTCTCTGCTACAGAATTGCCCAAGTAATGCTGCATAATACATTAATGAATGATAATACGCTAACGCCCTGTTTCTCAAACAAAATACTAGTTCCAAAATAAGTTCTTTGGAAAATAAAGGGGAATTCCATGGGGAAAAAAGATTAGGAAACACTGTATATATGTATTATACTGTATATATAATACTATGTCTAACTTGGAGATTTAAAATATACGTTTGCTTATTTAAGGGCTCTGAGAAGGTGTGTAACAAACAAACCTATTTATTTTCATTTATCTAATGTTTCTCAAGTCAAGCTGAATTAATGTTCCAATGAATATACTTTGGGAAAGACCGGGTTATACGTCACTCCTTATAAGTTATTTTTGTATTTTTCAAAAATATCTTGGGGCGCCTGGGTGGCTCAGTGGGTTAAGCCTCTGCCTTCGGCTCAGGTCATGATCTCAGGGTCTTGGGATCAAGCCCCGCATCCAGCTCCAGCCCCGAGCCCCACATCCAGCTCCCTGGTCAGCAGGGAGCCTGTTTCCCCCTCTCCCTCTGCCTGTCTCTCTGCCTACTTGTGATCTCTGTCTGTCAAATAAATAAACAAAATCTTAAAAAAAAAATATCTTTCCCAAAAGAAGTGACAGCAAAGGTGGGGATTTCACCCCAATGCTATGCCAATAAAGGAGATGATGGCTGGCAGATGATTCCTTTGCCATCTCTCAAATCGGTTTCCATAGAAAGCTGGTACTTTGCCTAAGCACAGGATATAATGTTAGAGGCCAGTCCCATTTCCTCTCTTCCATAAGCCAATCACAAGTCAATCAAATACACAATTTCTGGCAAGAGCTGCAATGACTCACTCAGGTCTAAAAATAACTCTTGACCATATGTGGTACACATCTAGATCCTTCTCCAGAATCTAACATCTATGTTCACCAACTGTAAGGTGTTACTCAGTTATAAGCATTTCCCACTAATATATAACATACTAATCTGGTATGGAAAAGGTCATTCAAAATAATAAAAATCTCTACTTTTCTTTTTTATTTGTGTAGAAATTCTGCCAACATTAAATGTTCCATCACAATATTTGGCAAATACGTACTGACATTCATACACTTTAAATTTTAACAGATTTTGGAAGGAATAGGTCCAAAATAATCATTCCAACCTTTGAAAGAGAAAAATCTATGCTCTAAAGAATGTTTCTAAGATAGCATTTAGCTATAAATCAGATTTGCCTCCCAAGAGCAATCTTGGGATTGTAAAAGAATTCATGTTTTAAATAAACTGATCTTAACTCCTGTTTAATTCTGGGAAGAGTGGTCGGGGAAAACAGATTCCATTGTTTAGACATAAATTAATAAAGGTTTCTTTTACGAGTACTGCAATGATGGATATGCATTCCAGAGAGATTATGTTTGGGTTTGAGAACTTGAATCCTTAGGTACAGGAATATCTTAAAAGTATAAGATATAAGCAAACAGGAAGAAAAATAAGGACACGATGAGTCTTGGCATGTATCATATGTAAGAGAACTCATCTGAGCATGTAGAGTCAGCCAACAGCACAGTTCAACAGAGACTCAGTCTTGGCCCAGTCTTCCTCCTACTCCTGCATCTGGGGTCCAGACTCACCGAGTATGAGCAGATGAGATTGGTTCCAAGACCACGTGTGGTTCTTCTAACTGATGGAGGCCACCCACAATCCTCCTCCCACCCAGTTTTGCAGATCTTGAAGTCATACAAAGTAATAACGGAGACCCAACATTCAGCTAGTCCAGAATCAAATTGATTCCTGCGGTGCCATAACAGAATAGGCACAGTATTTCCTTGCTGATCAGTTCAAAATGGAATTTTCTTTCCCTTTGGGTGAATTCAAATGTAGATTATATGACAGAATGAATCATTTTCAGTAGATGAGTTTCAGCTCAGACCACAGCCAAGTACCACGCAAATATCATGGTCACTTCTTTCCACTCAGGAAGAGAGCTGGGAGTGTGAAATAATACCGTCCATCCCTAACCTGTTAACTTAATCAAGTAAACCTCTCACTTGCCAGGAAAGAATTATGTATAGAGGTTTCGTTTTGGGAGTCTTTGATTATACTAACTAAATACTAAGACATTAGTACCTTTTTTTAAAGCCCAGAAAAAGAACTTTTTTATGAAGAGTTTATTTATTTGTTTATTTGAAAGAACAAGAGCGAGGGAGCACAACATGGGGGAGGGAGCAAGGTGGAGAGTAGAGGGAGAGGGAGAAGCAAGGAGCACAACGCAGGGCTCCATCTCAGGACCCTGGGATCCTGACCTGAGCTGAAGGCAGGCGCTTAACCAACTGAGCCACCCAGACACCCCCAGTAAAAGAATTTTTGATTAAGAAAACTAATAAACTTGACACCTCTCTCCTACTAGAAGGTAAAATGAATATGAGCAAGTTGATCAAAGTCTTAAGTAAATGATTTTGCTAAGGCAAATATTATTTCCTACCAGCTTAATCAGAAATACTATTTCAAACAAACAAGCATAAAACAGATATTCACAAGGCGAGAAAAATAGTTAAAACACTGCCCTTAGATGCAGGGGCCTCTGTCAAAACATACATCTGTACAAGCGACACTGGCACTGGTAAATTCCACTGGACATTTCCTGCCTTCTTGTCATCCAGTCTTCATCCAGTCTAACATCCCCGGTGTACTATCTCCAGTCCTGCCACACTGTCCTTGCAGCCTTCATACTGCCCTTCCAACTCCAACTTCTCAGTTCCCCAGAGGGCGAGGACTAGATTGTGCATCGCTGCACAGCCTATAGAACTTGGCCACCTCGAGTGTGGGGTGCTCAAAAAAACACTGAGCGCATCCATCTCTACCTCAGAATAAGTGTAGATATTCCCTTTTCGTTTCTCAAAATATTTTACTCTAGAAGGAATCTGAAAATCATTTAAGAATGATTTTTATATTTTTTATATTTTATATGGTTTTATATTTTCAAAGAACTTTCCTAAAAAGTTAACTCATAGAGTACTATCAATCTTATATACTAATCAGACTTCTCTCTTTACTAGTGTTAGAAATAAGAGAACAGGCCCAGAGTGGAGTCGCTTAGGCTAAGGTCCACATCACCAAACCGAGACTGAACTTAGTTGCAGTATTATCTGTCCCAGAGATGGAATCTTATATGAGTCAATTAAGAATCACCTGATCAACACTAGTTAGGGATTCTGCCTGATAGATCCCTGCCATCCCCTAAAGGAAGGTCAGCTTACAATAATCAGTTTGCTTTTTTGCCTAGTATAACTTCCTTGTTCCCACTCCCTTCTGCCTATTGAAGTCTTTCATTTTGTACAGCTCCTCAGAAGTCCTTTCTGTATGCTAGATTGGATGCTGACCCATTCGTGAATCGGTGCATACAGCCAATAAGATCTTTGAAATTTACTCAGTTGAATTTTGCTTGTTAACACTAGTTCACTGAAAATTTCTAACGGATTTATCTCCTCTTATAAAGGGATGGAAAGAAAAATCACCCTTGTGGCTTTTTAGTGTTGGTTCATAACAGTTTATTTTTCCTTTTAAAAATACAATGGATAGGGACACCTGGGTGGCTCAGTTGGTTAAGCCAATGCCTTCAGCTCAGGTCATGATCCCAGCGTCCTGGGATGGAGTCCCACATCAGGCTCCTTGCTCAGCCGGGAACCTGCTCCTCTCTCTGCCTCTGCCTACCACTCTGCCTGCTTGTGACAAATAAATAAATAAAATCTTTTTTTTTAAAAGATACAATGGGGGGCAACTGGGTGGCTCAGTGGGTTAAGCCGCTGCCTTCGGCTCAGGTCATGATCTCAGGGTCCTGGGATCGAGTCCCGCATCGGGCTCTCTGCTCAGCAGGGAGCCTGCTTCCCTCTCTCTCTCTCTCTCTGCCTGCCTCTCTGCCTACTTGTGATCTGTCCCTGTCAAATAAATAAATAAAATCTTTAAAAAAAAAAAAAAACTTTAAAAAGATACAATGGATAGGGGCATGTTGCTGGCTCAATAGTGTCTGCCTTCAGCTCAGGTCATGATCTTGGGGTCCTGGGATCAAGACCCACATAGTTCTCCCTGCTCATCGGGAAGTCTGCTTCTCCCTCTTCCTCTGCCCCTCTGCTCATGCTTTCTCTCATTCTCTCTCTCTCTCAAATAAATTTAAAAAAAAAAAAACACTTAAAAAAAAAATAAAAATACAATGGTTAGGTGTGCCTGGCTGGCTCAGTCAGTGGAGCATGCAACTCTTGATCTTGAAATCATAAGTTCAAGCCCCAAATTAGGCATGGAGCCTACTTAAAAATAATAATAAATAATAAAAATACAATGGATAGACACTTGTATTTTGTTAAGTAACCATGAACTTAAAGTTCCTTTCATTTAACAAGAACTATAAAGCACATAATGTAAAACATTTGAGTTCACTTTTGCAAGATGAATCAAATCGGGGGGGGGATTGTCTTTATAAGGATTAAAACATTTTGTTTTAAAATAGTGTTTTATTCAATTAGTGACCAATTTCATTTTTTCCATTACGCGTATTGAGTGCGTATTGAGTGCCTGATTCAGGCCAGGTGCTGGAGGCACAGTCAGTCCCCCCTCATAGAGTTTGTAATCTAAAAAAGAAACCTGCAAATCTTAAAAGACTATACATTCCAAGTATTGAAGTAAAAGAACTATTGTTTTCATCTTCAAAAGCATATTGCATCCTAACAGTAATATCACTTTAGAATTGCATTTAACTTGAAACAAAACAACAAAAAAGTTAACATTAGCTTTCATATAATCTTAAAGAAACAGTGTAACACATTCTGAGGAACAATCTCTCATAGTAGAATAACAAAAGGTTCTAGGCAAGCAGGCAATAGGAGAATCACGAATACTTAGATTAACTTTACCTGTGCCTAGGATGTCATGGTTTTTGGGTATTTGAAATACATGAAATGGAGTCATCACATTTATAATTGTTCTTTATCTTCAGAGAACAGTATGAAACTAATCTTCAAACTTTTTAAGTCTACATGCTGAGTCCTGCTAGGACCCTCACTACATAAAGTGTTTTCTAGATCTCATTTTAGGGTTTTGACAGCAAGATTATACCCTTTCCCCCATATTAGTTGAAGGTAAGAAAAGCTTCCTGTTTGAAGATCCATTATTGATCAACCCATACACTCAGCATTTGAAGACCAAAGTGTCTCTATTAATCACTTATTTTAATACTTTTCAGTTTGATTCCTAAATATCATTATAAAACTATTCTGGCCCTACCCTGAGAATTTTTTGCCTATTTTCTAGTTTTCTCTGTCATTTAAAAAAAAAAAAAAATCAAGCATTCTATGCTAATGTTATTAGTCCAGATTATTTTAACATTACCTTTGCTATCAGAAGACCAGGACTTATATCATTTCAAGAGTTACATCATTTCCAAAGAACAGAAGCGTAATGAAAAAAAGCCCCAAGAACATTATTTAAATCCATTTATTAATACCAAATTAATCACATTTAACATAAATAAAACGTGCCTACATATGCAGAAGGAAAATGCATTAAGATGGCTATAGGGGAACATAAGTTGAAATAAAAACCTGGTCACAAACTACTCATCTCAACCGGCTAAAGCAGAGAAAATGGGATATTCCTTTTTTCCTTAGGCCGTATGCAGTTTCAGAACAGCAATACCTGTCAGAGGCCACTTGTTCACCGTGGAAGGAAGCCCTGTGTGTCTGCACACACCACCACCCAGTGATGCCAGTATCTCTCTCTCCTGGAACCCCCACAGCAGCGCGCCTCCCTAATACGCACATACAGGTAGGGATGGGTAAGCAGAGCTGCAGGACCCAATAAGCTTGTCCTCTGGAAAAGAGGAAACAAATGAAGAAGGACTTTTCCTCGTTTCCTCTAAGTACTTGATTTCTGCACGCTATCTTTCTGCTCTCGTCTGCAAGGAAGGTCGACCTCCTCTCGGAGGACTCTGAATCATTCTCCGGTCTTTGATACGGCAAAGTGAGAGTGACCGCCCGGTTTTTGCTGGCGTGCGGATCTGCGTGCTCCGCGCTCCTACCTCCAGCCCTCCGGCTTTCCCGGCCCATGCTCACGGAGGGGTGAACTAAGGGCTGGGGGAAGGGGGAGGTGCAGGAAGGACCGCAGAGATGGGGAACCCAGCAACCCACAACGCTCTAGGTCAGGTTCATAACGTCTGCATCCCTCCCTCCACTTGCCGCCTTCCACCCCAGGCGCCCTTTCCCATGAGGCACCCGTGGGCCCCCCTTTTTTCCTCCCGCTCCCCACCGCCACCCGTCCAAGCCTCTGCGGCCCTCCGAGACGCCCCGAGAGATGGCGGGGTGCAGCGCCCTTACCAGGCTCATGGACACCGGGGTTGTCGGACAGCTCGATGACCAGGAGCTCCCGGCCCTCGAAGCTGCGCCCCACCGTGTAGATCCTGCTGATGGCGGTGCACTGCAGCCACACGGACACCAGCGCCTCGCGCAGCTCGGGGTAACGGTGGTACTCGAAGGAGATGCCGTCCTCCTGCTGCAGCCGCCGACGCCGCCTCATGCCCGCCGCGGGCGCCCCGGGCTCCTGGGCTCCGGCGCCCAGCAGCCACCCGCAGGCGACCAGTGCCCCGCACAGCGCCAGCAGCGCCCGGCCTCCTTGCGCGGCCATCGCCCTGCGCCGCCGCTGCTCGTGCCTTCCTGCGCCCGCGGCTTCTTTTGTCTGGGCTCCGGGACTCTGGCGGGCCGGCGCGGCGGGGGGCGCCGAATGCCGCAGGAGCCTCCGCTCGCCTCACCTCTCCCGGGCCGACTGAGCGCCGCGCGCGGGGGCCACCCGGAGGATAGCGGCTAAGCGGTGGCGCGCCGGGCCGCAAGACTGGCCGGCCAGCCCAGGGGAGCTGCAGGACAAACCACAGCGAGGAGGGGGCCGGCGCGCGCGCGCGCGGGATTCGGGAGGGATCCGGGAGGGCGGCTTGCGTGCTTGGCTCGGAACCACGTCAAAAGCCAAATGGCGCCGGGGGCGACGCAGGTGAAGTGACAACTAAGGACTGCTGCGTCGGAGAACGTTGTTGTCATTGAGGGACCCGTGACACTGCGTGTGGAAAAATATTCGTGGATAGCTGGGGGAGGCTTTTAAAGTAACATCTGTTCTCAGCCAACCACGGTTTCCATCTTGATACACAATAATTAGAGAATATTCCAGAAAAAAAAAAAAAGGAAGTATTGGCAGCCACTTGCCCTTTCCCTATGATGTCTCTTTAATGACTGTATTGATAGTCCAAACAGAAACCCAAAAGTTGGGTTTGCATTTATCGCAAGGTCTGGCTGGAAAACAGAACACTGTGCACTTTGATTTGGAGGTTTAAGAGAATAAAAATGCATTCTATAATTTTGCAGATTCTGTCTTTAATTGTATTAAATGCCCGTTCCTGGATTCTTTCAGGGAAAACAAACAAACAAACAAACAAAAAACAAAGCAAAAAGCGATTAGGCCGTCATTTGGCAGCGCCTGTGCAGACCCCATTCTGTAGCAACTCTCGGAAAAAACAAAATACAACACTGAGTGTGCACCAGACAGAGGACTTAGTTTGAATTAAGATTAAGTGTTTCAGGAGAAGTTTATCTGGGTAGTTCTGGCTTAGATTTCTTACTAGATCGTAACCAGGATGTTGGCCAGGACTGCAGTCATCTGAATGCTTGATTGGGGCTGGAGAACCTTTTCCAAGAAAAATTTAAAAATAAAAAGATTACGTTCTGTTCTAGAAAGAAAACTCTGATCATGAGAGATAATGGCTCATAACACTCCCAAAGTTATTGTAAAAATATATAATCAGCTTTAAATGCCCAGCCTTTAGACAAGATATATATTCCAGGAATATATATTCCTGAAACAGATGTTATTCTGAAAAGGTTGCCATTTGGATTTAAGAATAGTGCAAATATATAAATAGATAAATAATCCCCCGGACACTGTGAGGGTAATTTTTCATGTTAGACCTTTTTTCCTATCTTAACTTGCTCTTTCTCCACCTGTCTAGCAATGCATGCAACTGAATGCTTTCTCCTGGAAAAGGACATTTAAATGATTTTATTGGATCAAAAGAAAAATGTTTCTGGAAAAACTGGTTCCACACCCCTCTGTCTACATTTCCTACAGCATCATTTTTGGATTTTCGCTGTGGGCGGTGGCAGAGGTGGGGCGGGGTGGGGGGGCGCTGCCACTAAGAAGACATGCCACTCAAATTTGAATCCCGCCACTTGTCATTCCTTGTCAATGTAGCAAGGCTAAGAATTGTCTGTTTTCCACTATGACCAGTCTGTGTTTGATTACATAGTCCAGAACTATAAAACCAGAGTTATAATTACATTTCTAAAATCAGGCCCGAAAGAGCAACCTTGGAAACTAGAAAAAGAAAACAGAGTAGCTAAAACCAATAACTTCAGAAGTGGAGCCTTGAGATTTTCATGTTAGCAATTTAAAGTAACCACACTAATTTGTGGCTAGGTGGGGCATATGGACTAGTAACTACACACATGAACATGTCCATTGAAGTCCTGTGTTGCTCTTCAGCTATCTCTTTAACAAAGGGCGTGCTTTCTATTTTTTCCCAAATTCAATTTTATGGGTCGCTTTTCCTTTTTTTTTAAGTGGATGGAACCTTAATAGCTATGTAGACTCACTTAAGGGGGAATCTCTTTGCATCTTAGAAGTTTGTTTCCTTTACATATAAAACAGAAGGCTTTGACTGGATTACTCACTTGAGTGCAGCAGAATCATGTAGAGAGTTTGCAAAACATGCAGATTCCCAAGATTCCGTCAATGTAGGAGTTCTGAGATGTGTCACACATATTAATGAACTTCTAGGTTTTAACAACAACGCCAGGTATTTCTGATTTTGATGTTTGACTGACAAACACAGTTCAAGAAATACTGTCCTACATGTTTTCTAAGGTCATTTTCAGATCTAAAGTGCTATGGTTCCTGGGCGCCTGGGTGACTCAGTGTGTTGAGTGTCTGCCTTTGGCTCAGGTCGTGACCTTGGGGTCCTGGGATTGAGCTCTGTGTGGAGCTCCCTGCTCAGCGAAGAATCTGCCTCTCCCTCTGCCCCTCCTCCCCACTCATGCTCTCTCTCACTCTCTCTCTCTCTCTCAAATGGGTGAAATCTTTAAAATAAAGTAAAATAAAATGCTATGATTCTGAAAGGTTTTGCTTTAGAAAAAAAAAATTCCTGCACATCTAATAGATGATAGAGCTCCTTGCTTATTTGGGGGCATAGCACTTACACCAAGGAATCGGTTTAAAGGAATGAAAGCTTGGTCTTTGAACTTCTGGGTTATTTTAGGTGTAGGTCATCCCCACTGGAGTGTATATTACTTGTTGTGGTTTCATAGGCAATTATATAAAAGGTCACATACTCATCCTGACGGCTAGATAGAAAATCCTGCATGCTAAGTCTCTAATGTGTTTGACTTTGTGTCCCCAGAGTTCAATCTAGTATGAACCTACATTTAAAATTGTGTATTTGCGAGAGAGAGAGAGAGAGAGAGAGAATTTTTTCATGTCACTTTTGGACATCTGTATGGGCATAGTTAAGCTCCCCAAGCTTCCATTTCCTGCATCATTTCTACTCTTTTCAAATTCAGAAACTATCACGTCCTATATTCCGAACCTTTTATTGTCCATTCCAAAGCCTCATCTAAAACTCATCTACTGCACATCAGGTCTGTGAGCACATTGCTCTATATCCATCCAGCAGTGTGCTGGTTAATGTTTACCACTAGGGCTGGGAGCGGGGGTGGAGGACCCGGTTTAGAGTGTTTGCGGACTTCCACAGTGTAAATATTCCCACCACGCTGATTTCAAATTATCGATGTGACATCACGAGCATGGGTGCTGAGAAGAGACAAGAATTAGCACACCTTTTATTACGGTGTGGTGGTGTGTGCAAATTCTTTATACTCCTCCCTTTCGGTAGGTGGAGCTGAATTCCCTACCACATGACTGTAGAAAGAACTTAGGGACTCACTTCTAATGAACAAAATACAGCAGAAGCGATGTATCTACCCAAATTAGGTTATACAAAGACTTCAGCTTCCATCTTTCTCTCCCCCCTCCCACCCGCTTCTCCTGCCATTTATTCTGGGTCACATTGTAAAGGAGCCAACATAGCAAGGACCTGACGGGGAGGCCTCTGTCAAACAGCCTGAGACGGACTGACCTCCTCAGGCCATCAGCCTGTGAACTACTGAGACCTGCCATCAACTACATGAACAGGCTTAGAGGCACGTCCTTTGATCCCGGCAATATCGTAATGTTACTCAGTTTTCATGAACCTTCTATATCAGAATCACGTGGTAAGCATGGTCACATTCCAGACCAATTGGATCCAATTTTCTGGGGACAGGGCTTGAAAATCTTCATTTGAATAAGCTTTCCTCACCCCACCCCACCCCACCCTCTCACGGTAATTCTGATGCACAGTATGAATGGAGGAACCCTCATTCTGGAGACTGCTTTTTTTTTTTTTTTAAAGATTTTATTTATTTATTTGTCAGAGTGAGCACAGGTAGACAGAGTGGCAGGCAGAGGCAGATGGAGAAGCAGGCTCCCGCTGAGCAAGGAGCCCGATGTGGGACTCGATTCCAGGACGCTGGGATCATGACCTGAGCCGAAGGCAGCGGCCCAACCAACTGAGCCACCCAGGCGTCCCTGGAGACTGCTTTTGAAACTTGACAGAACAGTGTTCTAATTCAGACCACTTGTTTTGGAAAACTTCTCAATGACTTCACCTGACACGATGAGCATTCCATGAAATAAGACAAGCAAGGGGGTGGGCACAGGAAAACTGCTCCATAAATAGAAGCCTTCTGATCCGATGCCCTCCTCACTGGGACAAACTGCCAACATGGTACCCTCTTACTGGCCAGTGCAGCATCCCATCCTGGCATGCCTGCTTCAGAATCCCTCCTCCAACCTTCTGAACTCCAAACACTAATGTCTGACTTTCTTTGTTAGTACTGAGGAAATTCTCTCAGCCTGCCTCCACTCAACCATCTCTCTGTTCACAACTGACATGCCCTGGGGGATGCCCATGTCCCCGTCCAGGGCTGGAGTTGGTCTCACCTCTCCTTCCCTTGCTACTCATTCCTCACAGTTCTCTTACCACTGGCTCGCATGCATATCAAGGTCAGTCAGCTGTGCCACCACAATGTTCATGCCATTTCCATGTGTGATTGTGTGATTGTGTCCTTGATTAAAGAGGCAATCAGATAAACACAAGAGTAGAAAAAAGTTGAAAGCCTTGGATGTACTTGAGTTTCCAAAGTGGAATTAGGCACAGATGAGGAAACAGTGAACAGCTGAAGAAAACTTACAAAAATCTCTAAAATTTCTGCTCTTAGATTGGTTCCCAAACCTGTCACTTTACCATAAAGAACCTGACACTGTTACCACCAAAACGGTAGAAAAAGCATTATCGTGTTAAGACTTTGTTCCTAAAACAACCAAGAACCAACCAATGGATGAGCATATGCTTATATTTTAAATTTAAACAGACTATTTAAATTGTGCTTGTATGCTTCATTTTTTATGTTTTTCTTTTTAACTGATTTTTTTCCCATTAACCAACCCACTAAATGTTCCAGTTGTATTGGGTAGGAAGGGAGACGTGTACCATAGCAGAGAGGTCAAACCAAATGCATTCTCAATGGGCTACTTAAAACAGCGCTGATAGTCCTCCATCTACAACGATCACCACCTAAATAGCTAATTGCCGACTCAAATTGAAGGTGGTCCAAAGGGTTTATCAATGTTTTTCTACGATTCCACCTTATACCAATTTCACCATAACCTAGAGGTCACCCCAGTATTACCAACTTCACAGCACACTGTCCAAAAACATGTAATATGAACCACATGTGTAATTTTTAATTTTTTAGTAGCCATGTTTTTAAAAGGAAAAAGGAACAGGTGAAATTAATTTTAATAATACACTTTGTTTAACCCAACATATACTCCAAATATTATTATCTCATTTTGCAATCAATTTAGAATCTATTGATGAAATATTTTCCCGTACTATGTCTTCCAAATCAGTTGTGTGATTTACATCACAGCCCACCAGAGCAATTCAGACTAGCCATATTTAAAATGCTCAGTAGCCACTTGTGGCTAGTGACGACTGTATCAGATAGCTGACAGATCTTGCATTCTGATCTTCTAAAATTACTCCTTGTGATTTATCTTCATATTTAATGCTGTGATCCAAACACTCACTGGTTATTTCTTTGTCCAGACTATGGCAATGTCCTCCCCTGGAGATGACTCTTCTCTATCACTGGTTAGTCCGAGTTTTAAATCTTTCTGCTAAAACCCTCCTTCTTCATCATTCACCTTGATGACACTATCTACCATTCTGTTATGTCCATCACTCAGTGGCTCAAAACCAAAGCTGTGCTCCCCCTTGTTAAAATTTAATAAAAGGAAACCTTGCTTAGAATGGAGTCAGGAGGCCAGCAGAGGGAGCTCTCAGCCCTACTGCGCCTAGGCTGTTAACAGATCCAACAGGAGGAGACAGACCTTGCCCCAAGATACTACCTTACTCTCCCAGCAGAAGGAAGGCAGATTTCCTCCTTCCTGGCAACAGCCCAGCCAATGAGAGACAGTTACAACTTAGGCACGAAAAGCCATTATGCTTCCAGCTCCCAGTTTACTCCAATGAACTTTCAGTTTGTAACAGTCTCTCCCAACACCTCCCCTCTCCTCTCTATGAAAATGCTTTCCTCTCTTTAGTTCTCCAGACTCACCTATAGCTTTGCCCTAGCTTGCCTCTCCTGGATTCAAGTCCTTTGCTATTCCTGAATACACCAGTCTTTCGCTGGTGAAACAACTAGCAGTTTTATTTTTAAGGTTAACACCTTCTTCAGAAAATTTTACAGGAGAGCCCTGAGAAATCTTACTTCTTGTATCTCCTGCTATTTCTTTCGCTACATTTTATCTCCCAACGCATTACTTTAAATTCCTGCATCCCCATTCCCCAAATTATAACAATCATATTTATATCCACCCCATCCTTACCTCCTATGCTGTCTTCCTCCCAAGGCCATCCCTATCCCCTAACCCTATTCCCGTCCTGCACTCCTCCACCAGGCAATCCCCCTCTCCTATTCATCCAGGTCCTCTTTCCCTCCTTGCATTTCCCCTTTGCACCATTCTCTCCTATCCTCTTCTAAAAAAAAAAAAAAAAAAAAAAAAACAAAACCCTGAAATTTTCACTTGAGTTCACTTTCCCCAGCTGGCACCCAAACACCTCAACTCTGTCACATCTCATTCACTCCTTCACTCCACTTCTACTCCGTAGGTTCTATGCATCTAATAAGACTCAACATTCATTGACCTTTCCTAGGCTTCCGCAGGGACTTGCCTTCAGCTTGGTGTTCTTCTCCCTCTTCACATGCTAAAGAGTGGTCTTATATCCATGCTCATGGCTTCACTTAGCACCTCCCTGCTCCCAAGATCCAGAGTCCCATACCCATTTCCTCCCTGTCAGAGATAGAGCCCACCTTCCTTATGTGTTTGTCTCCCTTGCCTCCCACAGCAGAGCCACAGTCATGGTCAGTATGTTCCCATGTGAATGAAGGAATTAGTAAATCTGCTAGCACCTTCCTAACTATGGCGTTCAGACCTCTCCCCATGTTTGCAATGTTCCTCTTACTCAATAAGCTCCTGGATTCCTGCCTTTTCCTCCAGGAGCCCTTCCTCAATGTGACCCAAGCACCACAGCCTTCTTTTCACTCAGCAACCACAATTACCAAGTCGCTTGCATTTAACGTTAAGTCATTTGCCAATTTTCACATTTGATCTGTGTACTTATTCCTGTAGTTTCTATTTCTCTCCCCATTTTTATTGTCCATATTATAATTTTGATTCTACCACACTGCAAGTACAATATTTGGGAGAGAAAAGTGGGTTTTTCTCTTATCTTCTTACCTTTGGAAACCAAACTGCTGAAATGAAAATCCGATTGCCAATTTCCACTTCCAAAGAATGACTGGTTTTCCCTTCCGTGGCTGGAAGCTGACCAGTACAAACAATGCAGGATAACTTTACAACGGAGGATGCTAACAACGTGATGGTGCTCAGGAATGTTGAGTATTACAGAGATGTGCAGACATGTACTGGAATCTTCCATTATAAGCAACAACCATGCCTTATCTATTGTGTCACTTTTCAATCCATAATATTTCTTGTACTCTTTTAAATTTCAAGTGTCCAAAAAAAGAAAGCTGTTCACCTCTTTGTTTCATACAACTTACAAGACATCGGGGTAAGACGGTCTCTTAGTTTGTGAAAGCTGCTCAGTTCGGTACAAGAGTACAGAATTATCAACGTATGTAAACATATTGTGTGTCCACACATCTATGTTACAGTATCTCCTACCCAACACTTTGGAAGCCTCTCTGCTACTAGAGGGATGGACCAAGATGCTAATTAAGTCAAAACTAATGAGGCTAATCATGTACACAGAGAGCAAAACAAACCTCTTACTCGTGACCAGGACTACGTCCTTAATTTCAGAAAAGCTTTGTGCCTGACAACAAACCCAGCTCCACTGATGCTTAGGTCAGATGGCTGTAGGTGGGTGTGTGGTCAGTCATTCATTATTAGCAAAAAAGAAAAAATACACACATTTTTATACAAATGTATATACAAATGTCTATTTGTATAAAATATATACATTTTTATACAAATGCATATACAAATGTATATACAAAAAAGAAAAATATATACAAAAAATTTATACATCCCCATTCATCAAGTGGATGCTCAAAAATATCCAATAGCTCTGATTTTCACATAGTACCATTATGTAATTATTGCTGTTCTACACCTCAGTGTTGACTGATTATAGTCTTTGAAGTTAAATCAGGATTCTCCTATACCCCGAACACAACACTTGTATTGGCACTTTTGTTGGAAAGTAATGGGGTACTTAGGTGGCTCAGTCATTAACCTCTGCCTTCGGCGCAGGTCAGGATCCTAGGGTTCTGGAATCAAGTCCCTCGTTGGGCTCACTGCTCAATGGGAAGCCTGCTTCTCCCTCTGCCCCACTCCCTGTTTGTGTTCCTGCTCTCACTATGTCTTTCTGTCAAATAAATACATAAAATATTTTTTAAAGATTTTTATTTATTTACTCAACAGAGAGAGAGAGAGATCACAAGTAGGCAGAGAGAGAGGGGGGAAAGCAGGCTCCCCGCTGAGCAG
The DNA here is from genome assembly GCF_002288905.1 of Enhydra lutris kenyoni. Lineage (NCBI taxonomy): Eukaryota > Metazoa > Chordata > Mammalia > Carnivora > Mustelidae > Enhydra > Enhydra lutris. The sequence goes on along the minus strand of NW_019154087.1, from coordinate 56,656,424 downwards.
GGTCCGATGCGGGACTTGATCCCAGGACTCTGGGATCACGACCCCAGCCGAAGGCAGAGGCTTTAACCCACTGAGCCATCCAGGTGCCCCCATAAAATCTTTATTTAAAAAAAAAAAAAAGAAAGGAAAGGAAAAGAAAAGAAAAGTAACCCATATATGGACCAGACCAAGTTACTGAAGAAGGGGGCTTCATTTGCTCCCCACGTGGTTGCAGGATTTACTTCAGGGGCCTGCATCCTCGGATACAGAGCTTGGGAGAGGGCAGATCATTCCACGGAGAAGATGAGGGGCCTGGAGGCATGGAGTGGTCACTGCCTAGCAGAGTCCTGTTGGTGGCAAAGCCCAGGTCCTGGGGCCAGGTTTGCCTTCTCGTGAGTGACTTCATGGATTGTCTCTTTCAGTGGGAATCCTGTGGCCAAAAGAATAGACTTCAGATGAGAACTTAGCTCAGATTTGTGTAAGTGAAGAGTAGAGAGTACAGGGTGGAGATGGAGAGAGAGAAAAAGTGAAGAGAGAGCGAAGGCAGAGGAAGAAGAGGAGTAGCGGAAGAGGAAGAGGGAAGAATAAGAAGACAGAAGAAGAGGGGCGCCTGGGTGGCTCAGTCTGTTAAGCCTTGGACTCTTGATTTCAGTTCAGGTCTTGAGCTCAGGGTTATGAGTTCAAGCTCCGCATTGGGCTCCATTGTGGACATGGAGTCTACGTTAAAAGAGAGAGAGAAAGAGAGAGAGAGAAGAGAAGAAAAAGCAGAAGGAAGGCAGCTGAAAATCCAGTACTATCTCTATTCAAAGGTCTTAGAAACTTTATAAACTTCATCTACCTTAGTGTGAAAAGTGTGGGAAATTTGCCTTCCTTATGGACGATTAATCCTAAATCAAATTGAGGAATCTATCTTATGCAAGACACACAGTAGCATAACAAAAACAAAAAGCGTCATATTTATAAACATTTCAGTGATCACAAAGTGTTTCCTCTGCATTTTTCACTTGATTCTCACAATGACCTCATTTTATTATCCACATTTTACAGATAAGCCACCTGAATTCATGAAGGATAAATTCAAAAGCAGGGAGACATCAGATCAAAGAGAAATATTGTTAATGCAAAGACATATTTTAGAGTTACCCCTTCATTTAATTTTTTGGATCTGAGCTGATTTTCCTTTAGGAAAATGTGCTGTAAGTCTAAAGCCTCAGCATGTTACTAGGAGAATGAATTGAATTTCTATGTTTTCCTCCTGTCTATGAGAAGATTATTGTTTCTGTGCTTTTAACAACTATAAAATGTGGTGCTCATCAGACTTAAATTAAAATGATATACTCTAGTATGTAAAAAAAAGATACCATTGGATGCCTGGGTGGCTCAGTCAGTTACGTGTCTGCCCCCCATTGGGCTCCCTGCACAGCAGGGATCCTTCTTCTCCCTTTCTCTCTCCTCCCTCCTCGTGCTCTCTCTCTCCATCAAATAAATAAATTAAATCTTAAAAAAATACCAAATATTGAATAAAAAATATAATACAATAACTTGCTTATAAAATGTTATACTAGGCCCAAGTAGCTAAGGGAAGTTATTGCTCTTTAGCCCCTAATTTTTCCAGTAATAAAATACATAGAAAAAAATCAAAAGTGCCTTTTCTTTTATATGCCCATGTTTGGGAATGAAATTACCAAAATGAAAATCAAGCGCAATACTCTCATGAGACAAAGGTCACAAAAGGTGATTGGTTTTCCCTTTAGCTGTTAAGATGTTAGCCATCTTATACATTTTTATAGCTTACAAATTAATAAATCTTATAAATAAATAAGGTCTTTAATTCTGGATCAAGTTAAATTGCTCAGGAATCTACAGTGATAACTGTAAACATTACACAGATGCACAACTAGCACACGAATCTTTCATTATAATCAATAATCATATCTACTCAGATTTTTAATACTCTTGTCAAAGTATGGTCCCCACTTCCCTTCCCAACACACACACACACACACACACACACACACACACACACACACACAAAACCCCTGTGTTTCTTCCGGTATATTTCATCTCAGAAATGGCCTCATTTTCAGGGTGCCTGGGTGGCACAGTGGGTTAGGTATCCAACTCTTGGTTTTGGCTCAGGTTGTGATCTCAGGGTTGTGAGATCCAGCCCCATATCAGACTCCACGTTGAGCATGGAGTCTGCTTGGGAGTCTCTCCCTCTGCCCCACTCACACTCTCTCAAATTAATAAATAAATCTTTATTTTAAAAAAAAGAAATGACTCCATTTTCTGTTTGTCCAATAAAATTCCAGTTGACAGCTTCGAGCTTTCTGTTTCCGCATGCTCCACATCAGCAATTTCCATCAATTCTATCATATATGTATAAATAAATATATGTATAGATATAGATGAATAGATAGATAGACATGGCCATAAACACTGCCACTACCCTAATCTCAATCACTAACTTTTCTCACATCAACCATTGTGATTGCCTCCTAACTGATTTCCCTGCTTCTTTATCTGCCCACCCTGAATTTACTGTTCACACTGCAGTCCATTTTCAAAATGTAAATCAGATTGTATCACTCTCCTGCTTTGTATCAGATTGTATCACTCTCCAAGTACATTGGAGCTTTCCAATGTACTTGGAATAAATTCCCAACTTCTTACCGTGACTTTGATTGTCCACGAATCTGTCTGCTGCCTACCTCGCCCATCTCCTCAAAAGCCACTCTCTCAGGATCTCTGTGTGCAATGGGGACTCCCAGGTACCATCTATCATATCTTCTTGTCCATTTCCTTCAACATACGCATCACAAAAATCCTGTTTCTTTACTTACGTTGCTTTTTTTTCCACTATAGAAGATGAGCACGTGAGGATAGGTTCCTAATCTATGAAAGAGATTTAATAAATAGTTGTTGAAAACAATGAGATATATGTCCCCAAGAACTTTATGCTTTTTGAACTTTAAAGATTTTAAGGAAATAACCTCTACCTCTAAAAGAAGACTATTAAGTAGATTAGGAATGTTTATTTATTTATTTTTTTTTTTTGAGGGGAAGGAGAGAGTGAGCATGAGCAGGGGGAGGGGCAGAGGAAGAGGGAAAGCAGAATCCCCACTGAGCAGGGAGTCTGGCAGAGCTCCATCCTAGGACCGTGGATCATGACCTGAGACGAAGGCAGATGCTTAAGCCCCTGAGCTGCCCAGGTGCCCTAATATCTACATCTTTGAACTAAGCACGGTAATAATTATTGGCTTTGACCTTGCTCCTTGTACAACATTTTACAAATGAGAAGACTAAAGTTTAGAAAAATTAAATAATTAGTACAAGTTTATATAAATAGGAAGTGATGAAATAAGGCTGATGGGGAAAGACACTATCATTTCCATGGTATGGGCTTTCAATTCCTTCCTTCCTTCCTTTCTTTCTTCCTTCCTTCTCTCCTTCCTTCCTTCCTTCCTTCACTCTTTCCTTCCTTCTTTCCTTCCTTCCTTCCTTCCTTCCTTCAACAAACTTCTATTTAGAACCCACTATATGCCAGGTACTTGATAGTTACTTGGTGGGATTTGGTCGGTGAAGGAAGTAAATGGATTAACATATAGTCCCTCCCAAAGAAGAGAAGAGAAGAGAAGAGAAGAGAAGAGAAGAGCTCAGAGCCCATTCTCCAGTGTAGAGATATAAGTGATATGTATCACTTGTCCAGTGATAAAAAGTGTTCTCTGGCTAGAACCGATCACCCATGCATAGGAGAGCTTATTTCAATTAGGATGTAGCAGAATTGAAATCTGGGGAAAACACATCCTGTTAAGAAGTGACTTATTGAGTATTTTTAACACTTTGAAAACAATATACAATAAAAATTCCAATAACTAATTAATTCACAGATTCAGAGCACACCACACCCCAGCTGCTTAGGAACCCACTTGTGGCAGGAAGTGTTACCAAACACATTGAGTCATTAAGCCTTCCTAGTTGGGTAAAACAATTAGGTTCAGCTGCCACATTTGCTCAAAATTGCTTCATGACGGCTTCTTTCAAGTTTCAATGTGTTATTTATTCTGTCTTGTTCTTTGCCTCAGCAAATGCATATGTTGACTCCTTGACTTTGTTTAAATGTTATTTAACACTTGCAGAAATCCCAACAGCCCAACCACTGTCCCTTCTTTAATCTAGCTTTACCTCTTCCCGGGGAGTAGTTTCTTATCTCCTTGTCCTGTGCAGGCTGGTGTCTATCCGCCACTTCAGTGACCTGCCCCTGGATGTCTGTGACTAACCCATGCTTGGCTTGGACAGCCAACCGGGACTGGAACAACGGCACCACAAAGAGAAGGGACACAAGTGTCGCTTGAACTGATGAGATTATGGAGGAGAGGAAATAGAGGGCAAGCAAGAATGAGTCCCACACAGGGACTCTGACGGAAAATAAGCCACAAGCCCCCTTGGTGGTTCTTCCATCTTGGCTTGTCTCTTGCTCACGCCTCAGAGCAGGGCAAGCTCCCTTGTCTAAAGTGCTTCAGAAACAAACTCCAAAGCACAACGTGAGCTAGCATCATTCTCCATCTTCTCTCACCATCGCACCCATTGCTTCCGTCCTTCTCTCAGTATGTGGCATATTCCTACACTCTCTGACCCTCAGACCACAGTGCATGTGGTTCACTTTACTTGGGTTATTCTTCGCTTTCCGTCCCCACTCCCTTTCTAGGTAACTTTTGTTTTACCAGTCAGGCCTCAGATTACACACCTTATGGAGGAATCTTCCCAGATAGCCTCCATCAGGCAAGGAAGGTCCCATGGTCATGTGATCCCAAAGTTCCTCGTGCCTCTCTCCCTTCTCAGAACATTTTAATAATTATTTCTTCAATTGACCATAATCTCCTTTATACTATAAAGTTTGTGAAGGCAGTAATCATGTCTCTCATGCCTTCTAGTGTCTTCTAGTGTCTTCTGGTGTCTTCTGGTGTCTTCTAGGGCCTAGCAGAGTTTGCTACAAAACTGAAACTAAACAAATATTTATTGACTGGGTAAATACATAAATTCTTAAAGAGATCAAGCTATGTTTCTCCGTTGACATCTGATATGCCACCATTTAAGTTAAAATAACTTGCTCCAACTCTACATCCATTAAGCTGCAACCTCTTCCATAACAGCAGGAAACAACTCGTGTTTATGGATATATGCGGATCTGAGGGAAGTATTTTCCTGAGCTTGAGGAAGAATCCATCACCACTGCCTACCTACCTGGAATAGAGCTCCGCTGACTCTGAAGTCGGAGCAGCTGAACTAGTCAGGACTTGCTTCGTTGCAACTAAATAAACCGAATTCAAAATGGTCTAGGTAAACAGGAAGGAAGGTACGAAGGAAGGGCAGAAGGAGGTGGAGAGGGAAGAAGGAAGAAAACTAATTCACAAAATAGAGCTGGCTTCTTTCCCAACTTCTTCCAAGGACTCCGCCAGCACCAGGAAGCTCCATCAAGCCATCCATCCACCTGTGGGTCCCTTTCTGCCACAGCCCTCTGTGTTAGCCTCATTCTATCCAGTGAGAAGGACTTCCACAGAGATTTCTGCAGACACAGTCAGCACTCTCTGTCACTGCCCATGCATAACTTCCCAAAGAAAGACGATGGATTAGCCTGCACACTTGGGTCAGGTGCCTATTCTCAGGCCAATAACTGGCGATAAGAAAATGGGGCATTGGGGTAAGTTACACCTACAATTTTTTTTTAAATCTAAAAGCCTAGAACATGTAAAACCCCCAACAGTATATCTATAAAGACTAGAAACATAGGTAAAGATACTTCATGTCACCCAAAACATAATCAGTCTGTAATAAAAATAAAATAATACTATCTGTGTTTTCGGGCTTTATAGACTTCATGGACCAGAGTTGTGCCTTTAAATAATGTTCCATGATCTAAGTTAAGGTCAAGATCTTCTTGTGACTTTTTCCTAGCTCGATCCTTGTTTCTGGAAGACTTTCCCCAACCATCCCTCAGCCAGAATCGGATGGGAATCAACTCCAAGTTCTCAGTCTGGGACTCTTTAGGCTGTAAACAATTAAAGCTGCAGAACCGGCATGCTGCCATATGAAAAGGGAGTGTTTTTTGTTTTTTTTAAGATTTTATTTATTCACTTGACAGAGATCACAAGTAGGCAGAGAGGCAGGCAGAGGGGAAGGGAAGCAGGCTCCCCGCCAAGCAGAGAGCTCGATGTAGGGCTCCATCCCAAGACCCTGAGATCATGACCTGAGCCGAAGGCAGAGGCTTAACCCACTGAGCCACCCAGGCACCCCAAAAAGGGAGTATTTTTGAGAAGAAGTCTCAGAATAGTGACGGTTCAGAGTATTTTGCCATCTTGTGACTTGTCCTCACTACACTGAATTAGTACATTAGAAAACCATTCTTTACTCAGCTCTCACAGTCTCGTGTAAGAAATTCTTGCTACATAGTTGACAATTTGTTGGGTCAATAAATCACTGCTAAATAAACAGGATT
>NW_019154087.1:56601633-56649939 GCF_002288905.1 Enhydra lutris kenyoni | reverse complement strand
AAGAAAGAAAGAAAGAAAGAAAGAAAGAAAGAAAGAAAGAAAGAAAGAAAGAAAGAAAGAAAAGAAAGAAAAGAAAGAAAGAAAAGAAGGAAGAAAAGAAGGAAGAAAGAAAGGAAATTCTTGCTAAGGGGTGCCTGGATGGCTCAGGTCCTGATCCCAGGATCCTGGGATCAAGCCCAGAGTGGGGCTCCCTTCTCAGTGAGGGGTCTGCTTCTCCCTCTCCCTCTGCCCCTCCCCCCTACTGCTGGTGCTCTCCCTCTCACTCTCAAATAAACAAATAAAATCTTAAAAAAGAAAAAAGGAAAGAAAGAAATTCTTGCTAATATGTAAGCTAAGGGGTGGCCGTAGACTACTCTTAGATTACACGGTAAAAATAAACTGGAAAAGAATGAACAAGACTCAGAAGATCATTTGATTTGGTAAATGAAATTGTCTGGGGGAATAGCCACCTGGACTCTCTAGTTCCAGAGTTATTTCACATTTTCAATCTAGCATAGCATTCCTCACAGCAGGAAAGTCACTTCATTTCTGAGATGTTGTAAGTGATGCTGCAAAATTGAACATGATTCACTAGGACCAAAATAAGAAAAAGTGATAAAATGGCTGATAAATATAATTTTCATATAAAACTTTCAATCGAGTTTAAAACAAAATTTTAAAGTTTTTGTTCTTGATAAATCTGCTAAGTTAGACTGAACTAATAATTATTTGAAGTTTAAATGTGCATTTCATATTTCTATCGATTCAGTTTAATTTACTGAATATATCTACCCTCTACATTTTATAGAAAGATATTTGTAAAAACTGTGTATATCCACTGGTGTAAATAGAGGAAAATAATAGCTTCCAATGAAAAGGATAAGTATTGGTTCCAAATTGTCCATTTCCCTGACAGTTTATTTGAAAAATATTAGTCAATTAATTCAGAAAATCAAACCTCAGTTGTCTTCTTCAATTTTCAGCATTTTGTTGCTGTTTTTTATTTTGTGTTGGGCAGTTTGCTGGGGTTTTTTGGGCATGACCTGAGCTAAATATGTTGAATCCTTGAAACCTTGTAAAGTAAGCGTTAATACCCCCGTTTTACAAAGAAAGAAACATGCACTCCAGCAACGTGTCCAAGATCCCAGGGAAACAGCCAGAGTCTGACTCCAGACTCAGGTCTGCACAGCAACCCTGCCCTTTCCTCAGGCCTTGGGCCATCAGGCAAAATAGCGTCGCCGCCTATGGTGAGGGAGCTACCGCAGGATGGTGAATTGGCTCCCTCATGGTCTCGTCTCAGCTCAAAGCTTTTTCTCGTGGCTCTCTGTTACAGAAAATGGTGTGTGTGTGTGTGTGTGTGTGTGTGTGTGTGTGTGTCTCCTCTTTATCCATTCATGTGTTGGTGGATACTTAGGTTGTTTATCTTAGCTATTGTAAATAATGCTGCTATGAACATAAGCTTGCATGTGTCATTTTGAATTAATCTTTTCATTTTCTTCAGATACATACCTGGAAGTAAAGTTGCTGGATTGTATGGTAGTTCTGTTTTTAACTTATTGAGGAATTTTTATATGCTTCCATAATGGCTACACCAGAACATGAGAGTTCCCTTTTCCCCACATCCTCTAACCCTTGTTATTTCTTTTTTTTTTCTTTTCTTTTCTTTTCTCTTTTATTTTCTTTTTTAATTTGAAATACAACTTTATTGTGATTCTAAACGAAAAGGAATGGGAATGACAGTGACAAACAAGATTTCACCACTAGATACTGTTACGGGACTACAGCAGTCTCATATCTGAAACTCAGGAAGGAAACAACTGCATTCCAAAACAGCTAAATATGCAGGTCCAAAAAATGAAGGTACTTTTTAAACTGCCACATTCACTCCGAAGCCCATTCATCTCCTTCAGCATCTCAGAGATTAAGCACACGCTCTGCTCAGCTATATAATAAAGTGGCAAATGCGCTGCACCACTGACATCACAGGACAGTTGCATATAAAACTAGACTTCTGACGCTGGGCTCCAGCTGCATGTTCTCACAGGTCATCATCCTCATCCGGGAGAGCAGTTGTCTGAGCAACCTCTAGATCATGCTCATACTTTGCTGCCAAAGCTGGGTCCATGACAACCTCTGGCGGGGCGAGAGCAGACATGGCGACAAACTCCAAGTTAGGGTTTCCAATTAGTTTTCTAGCAAGCCACAGGAAGGGCTTTTCAAAGTTGTAGTTACTTTTGGCAGAAATGTCATAGTACTGAAGATTCTTCTTTCGGTGGAAGACAATAGATTTTGCCTTAACTTTCCTGTCCTTAATGTCTACTTTGTTGCCACACAGCACAATGGGGATGTTCTCACACACTCGTACCAGATCTCTATGACAGTTAGGCACATTCTTGTAAGTAACCCTTGACATGACATCAAACATTATAATGGCACACTGGGCTTGGATGTAGTAGCCTTCCCGCAGCCTGCCGAACTTCTGGCCAGCCGTGTCCCACACGTTGAACTTGATGGGTCCCCTGTTGGTGTGGAACCCGAGCAGGTGGACTTCCATGCCCAAGGTGGCTACATACTTTTTCTCGAACTCCCCCGTCAGGTGATGCTTCACAAACATCGTCTTCCTGGTGCCGCCGTCACCAACCAGCACCAGTTTGAACTGGACTTGGGTCTCTCCCTGGGCAGCCATGGTGCTGGTGCTTCCAGAAATGTCTCCGGCCCGTCTGACTCTCTTTTCTTTTTCTTTTCTTTTTTTTTTTTTTAAGATTTATTTATTTATTTATTTGAGAGAGAGAGAGAGAGAGAGAGAGAGAGAGAGCATGAGCAGGGGGAAGGGCAGAAGGAGAGGAAGAGAAATCTTCAAAGAGACTCCCCACTAAAGTATGGAGCTCGATCCTATGACCCTGAGATCATAACCTGAGCTGAAGTCAAGAGTTGGATGCTTAACTAACGGAGCCACCTAAATGCCCCTCTTTTTGCAACAACACCATTCTGACATATGTGAGGTGATATCTCCTTGTGGTTTCGATTTGCATTTCCTTGATGGTTAGTGATCCTGAGCATCTTTCCATGTGCCTGGTGGCCATCTGTATGTCTTCTCTGGAAAGATATCTATTCAGGTCCTCTGGCCATTTTTTAATTGGACTATTTGGTTTTTTGAGTGTTGAGTTGTAGGAGTTCTCTACAGAATTTGAATGTTAACCCCTCATTGTATCTATCATTTGAGAACATCTTCTCTCATTCATTAGATTGCCTTTTCATTTTATTGATGGTTTCCTTTGCTGTGCAAAACCTTTTTGGTTTGCTGTAGTCCCAGTTGTTTATTTTTGCTTTTGTTTCCCTTGCCTGGGGAGGCATATGCAGAAAAGAGTTGCTTCACAGTTGAATTCTACCAAATATTTAAAGAATAGTTAAAACCTATCTTTTTCAAGCTCTTCCCAAAAAATTAAAGAGAAGGAAGAGCTTACAAACTCATTTTACATGGCCAGCATTACCTTGATACCAAAACCAAACAAGGATGCAACAAAAAAAGAAAATTACAGGCTAATACACCTGATGAATATACATGAGAAAATCTTTAACAGAATATTAGCGAACTTAATCCAACCATAATTGAAAGGATTATATACCACGATCAGGTGGGATTCCAGGGATGCAAGGATGGTTCAACATCTGCAAATCAATCAACATAATATCACATTAACAAAATAAAAGATGAAAACCATAATTATCTCAATATATGCAGATAAAGCATTTGACAAAGTCAATGTCCATTCATGATGAAAACTCACAACAAAGAGGATTATAGAGGGAATATACCTCAACATAATAAAGGTCATATATTAAAATCCTATAGCTAATATTGTACTCAACTATGAAAGACCTGCACCCTGAAAATGATAAGACACTGATGAAAGAAATTGAAAAAGATGCAAATAAATGGGAAGATATTCTGTGCTCATGGTTAGAAGAATTAATATTGTTAAAATGTTCATATTACCTGGGTCAATCTGCAGATTCAATGCAATACCTATCAAAATTTCAAAAGTATCCTTCATAGAACTAGAACAAATTCTAAAATGCATATGGAACTACAAAGGTCCCGAATAGCCAAAGCAATCTTGAGAAAGAAGAACAAAGCTAGAGCCATCAATCTCCCTGATTTCAAACTATACTACAAAGCTATCATAATCAAAACAGTGTGGTATTGATATAAAAACAGACACACAGATCAATGGAACCAAATTGAGAGCCCAGAAATAAACCCACACATATATGGACAATTCATATATGACAGGGGAGTGAAGAACATACAACAGAGAAAAGACAGGCTTTTTAATAATGGCAATTGGAAAACTGCACAGCCACAGGCAAAAAAAATGAAACTAGATCACTATTTTATACCATACATAAAAATTAAAGACTTAAGAAATCCAAATAAAAAATAGATTAATTTTAAAAATATGTAGATATGAACAAATGTAAAAACTATTGATAGTGTATATTTCAGAGGAAATAATGAATTAGAAATTTCATATTCTGTATTTTCTATTTCTACAATGTAATTAACTGTAGTTTGGGTTATTTTTATAACCGGTAAGAGTATAAAAATTATTTTGAAAAAATTTCGTTGAAAGAAATTTCAAAATGAATTAATCCTTTACAGTAGAGGGGTGGGGGAAGGTGGTGGGAGTGATTTTCTTCTCAAAAATGTTCAATAAAAGCTCCTAGTCTTACCAAAAAAAAAAAAAATTACTAATCAGCGAATTGCAAATCAAAACGGCAGTGAGGTATCTTCTAACACCTGTTAGAATGACTATTGTCAAAAAGGTAAGAAATAGCAAGTGTTTGAAAGGATGTGGAGAAAAGGAAAACTTCAGGCACCACTGTACATTAGTGCAGCCATGATGGCAAACATCATGGAGATCCTTCAAAAATTTAAGACTAGAACTACCATATGACCCAGCTATTCCAGTTTTGGGTATTTATCTGAAGAATATGAAAACATTAATTCAGAAAGACATATGTGTTCCTACATTCATTGCAGCATTATTTACAGTAGCTAAGACATAGAAAAACCCAAGTGTCCATAGTAGATAAATGGATAAAGAAGATATGATATAATTATACAATGGAATATAACTCAGCCACAAAAAAGAGCTATCTTGCCATTTGCAATAATATGGATGGGTGTTATACTAAGTGAAACAGATCAGACAGAGAATGACAAGTACTGTATGATTTCACTTATATGTGGAATCTGAAAAGGAAAACAAACAAACCAAATAAAACAAAAACAAAGTTACAGATACAAAGAACAGACTGTGTTCACCAAGAGGGGAAGGGCATCAGGGAGTGGGTGAAGGGGGTGGAGGGGGTTAAGTCTATGGTGATGAGTGGTAACTAGACTTGGGGTGGGGATAACGATGTAGTGTATTCAACAGATGTTGAACCATAAAACTGTACACCTGAAACTTGCATAATAAAAACACGACAACAAAACTAACTTTACATTTCTGACATAAATGCCATTTGATAATGTATAAATAATCATTTATATCATACTGGCTTTGGTTTGTTATTTTTTCTTTTTTTTTTAACTAAATTTCCTTGTGAAATATCTTTTTTTTTTTTTTAAGATTTTATTCATTTATTTGACAGAGATCACAAGTAGGCAGAGAGGCAGAGAGAGAGGAAAGGAAGCAGACTCCCCATTGAGCAGAGAGCCCTATGCGGGGCTCGATCCCAGGACCCTGGGATCATGACCTGAGCTGAAAGCAGAGGCTTTATCCCACTGAGCCACCCAGGTGCCCTGTTTGCTAGTATTTTCTTATGGATTTCCACATCTACACTCATAAGGGATATTGCTCTGTAGTTTTTCTTTGTCGTGATATTATTGTCTAATTTTGGCATCCAGGTAATTCTGGTCTCACAGAATGCATTTTCCTGCGTTTTAAACACTGCTGTTCTCTATCAGGTCGCTGTCAAGTGTTTTCACTTTCTTGAAAAGTTTATGTATCTACAGATATTCCTGATATGGGTCAATAATGATTGATAAAATATTCATCCACTTAATAAATATTTACAATGAAATCAGTTTTTAGAAGACTTTTGTCAGCCTATTCTGGCTTCAGTCCATAATAGTTATATTTTAACTCTATTTAGCATTCCTAGGAACATCCAGACTCTGTGTAGGAACTGGGAAGGTGACTCTGGATAAGAAAACCACTAGGACGAGGCGCCTGGGTGGCTCAGCGGGTTAAGCCACTGCCTTCGGCTCAGGTCATGATCTCAGGGTCCTGGGATCGAGTCCCACATCGGGCTCTCTGCTCAGCGGGGAGCCTGCTTCCCTCTCTCTCTCTGCCTGCCTCTCTGTCTGCTTGTGATCTCTCTCTGTCAAATAAATAAATAAAATCTTTAAAAAAAAAAAAAAAAGAAAAGAAAAAAGAAAACCACTAGGACAATCCCTGAGTGTAAGTCTGTTGGGAGATGCAGAGCAGCACGTTGCCCTTAGCATCCAGTGTGCTAAGTTCCATTGTAGGAGAACAGTCAACAGTCAACAGGGAAGTACCTACGTCTGACCTAAAGAGAAGAGGTTAGACAGTGTTCACCACAAGTGGTGTCTAATCTGAGACCTGAGAGAGTAGGCTTATTGTTCTGGAGAAAATGAGTGGATATTGAGCGGAAGAGGCTCAAGCGTCTCCAGATACTGAGGAAGCTGTGGATGAGGTGGGCATGGGGCTGAGAACTGAGGGATTCTGTGAAAGGGCACCCTCTGACCTGGGGCTCCTAAGGCCCCTTCCACACCTAATTCCCAGAATGAATCTGGGCATCAGGGTATATTCTTCCCCAGAGAGAGACTGGAACAGTCTCCTGTGGAGACACTGAACCCAACCTATTGAAAAAGACAAAGTCTGAAAGGACTTGCTTGCTGTCTGATTATCTAAAATAATTTCACAGTCATGTTTGCAATTTCTTTCCCTCCTCAGGAACTCGAGGACATTTCAAGAGCATTTAAAGCTGTTAGGCACTTGAACTAGCTCTTCCTCTCCCCGGGGATTTGGTTCTCTTAGCAGGGCGGTCTTGCTTCCTTTCCCGACTACAGATTGTGTTCCCTTGACACAGAAGTGTCAGAGCCAAGAGTTCAGATGGCTACTCTCTGGGTGAGCAGTGCCTCATCTACTCCTGAGCACTGACCCTGCTCTTCTTACTCTCTCCTTCTTCTGTTCCTAGCAGACAAATGATTTTATAGCAAAGGAAACCTCACTGAATCTTCATGGAGTACAAGAAGTTTTGCTCAATCTACCGAAAGGCTAAACAAAATTTTAAATGTTCTTTATTAGGTGGACACCGTCTTTTGTCAAGTTCAACAGACATGCATGCCCCCAGAACATCTAAAGCTGCATACACCATAGGAATCTGCATCAATAAAGTCAGACTCTCAGCTGCTTAAAGCATGAAAGTGCAGCCAGACCTCAGCTGACCCAGGCAACCCCGATGCACGGTTCCACCTCCAGTGTGTACTTCAAGAACCCCTCTTTGCCCTCTGCTCTCCCCACCATTTATTACTTAAGACTTTCTAAGTTGATCGTTACAATGGCGGCACAATCGCCAAATCCTACATTAAGATGCTGTTACAGGCTCTCCCCTTTTTTAAATTGGTAGGCGTTTTTCAAACTATCCCATGGTGGGCGGGGGGCTCACGTCAGATGTACAAATGATGCAGTGGGAAACTCAGAGAAGAGGGAAATCCCAGCTCTGCAGGCAGCTCAGCCACTCACAACCTGCATGCCTTTGACCATATGAATGCCACTCACTGAGCCTCTGTTTCAGGTTGAAAGATTAGCATGAGCAACGGCACAAAGGGGAAGCAAATGGTGCAAAATAGGTATCTTTGGCTAAAAAGGGGTGGCGCTCCATAGTAGAATGTGCCAAGTGGCGACAGAGGAGTGCTGCCGATCCTGGCACGGGGAGAGCAGTGAGAAACTGGTCACCTGAAGCAAGAATAAGACCTAGGAATAGGAAGGAGGGGGTGGTGGGGTGAGGCTTGAGTTGGGTCCTTAAGAATATGGAGCGTAGGGAATTTTTAACAGAATAGCCAACATGTGTTGCATATGGCAACACATACTTCCCATGGAGCATCTTACTGAATCCTCACAAAACTATGGATTACTATTAGCCTCATTTCATAGATGAGGGGATAAGCTTCGAGGAAGAGGAGGGGAAAGGCTCTCCAGGAAGCTTCTGTTACCTGGAGTGAAGGAGTGAGAGATGCTGTCATGGCATCTGTGGCGGCTTTGTCTCCCTCCTGTTGCTGTTGCTGCAGTGTTGGCTTCAATCTCCCAAGAGCAAGCAGCTCCGGTGGTTACTTACCCTGTGCTCTTCTTCTCCACCACCGGCCCTTTCCGTTCCGTACACAGTAAGCATGCATCTGTCCCCTGAGTTTTCTGATCTTCTTAGTAGGTTGAAGGCAGTTTCAGATCCTGGATTTTAGCCTCCCACATCCCCTTCCTTTTGACACGTGGAACTCGACAGCCTTCTAAGTATGCATCCTAAAGACATTTCATGTGGTCCTCCAGTGATTTTAGGTAAAATGTCAGAATTGGAGGCACCTGGGTGGCTCAGTGGGTTAAGCCTCTGCCTTCTGCTCAGGTCATGATTTCAGGGTCCTGGGATCGAGACCTGCATTGGACTCTCTGTTCAGCTAGGAGCCTGCTTCCCCCTCTCTCTCTGCCTACTTGTGATCTGTCAAATAAATAAATAAAATCTTAAAAAAAAAAAAAAAGAATGTCAGCATTGGACAGTCACCTGCTATTCCTGTGACGAAAAGCACATCATTCTTCAGAATACTGGCAGAGAATATAATCTTCTGGAAGAACGGATTAGGATCTAAATCCTCAGAGATGAACATACAACCATCTGACCATCCGCTCTTAAAAATGGTTTAGTATTTCTCCCGCTAGAGGGGTATGGGACTTGAATATGGATTTCATAGTCTGAGGCTTTCTGTGAGAGCAGAACTGGGAGCTGCGGGACAGAAGGAGGTCTTGTGACCTACTGCAAACCCAGGTTTTTCTAAAGGTCTAAATGTCTTTAGCCAGAATACGTAGAAGAGTAAAATACTACTTAATTGTGACATGATAGATGTAACTCTAACATACTCTGCTAATCATTTTAGCTACAATATTAACCTTAAGCTTTCCAATTTCCACTTCAGTGAAGTCCAACGGATAATCCAACAGAATATGTTGTGATTTTCTAGAGTAGAATCAGAGCTTTGTGTTGTATTTGTACTCTAGTCTTCGTATGTTTTTTGTCAAGCACAAACAGAAGAGAGATAGAAGCTAATCCAGGTAATTTTAGAAGAGGTCTTGCCAGTAAGTCGTATTAAAATTTGTTTGTGCTAAAGTGTTGGGTATGAACCTTATTTTCCGGGTAGCTACTGGTTTAGAACTTTCTTCTCAGAAGACTGTACATAGTGAGGGAAAAATCTGAAAACCTATCCTGTGAGATTTTTCTAAAAGATGCAAGTCTCCATTGTAGTAAACGTAGTGGCTGCAAGCACGGCTTCTGATGTCAAAAGGCTAGCCCTGTGATCTTAAGTAATTTAACCTCTCAGACAAATCCCTCACATGTAAATGGAGAAAATGGCATTTGCCTCAGAGACTTAAATGAGATCATGCATTAAAAGCTCACAAGAGTGGGCGCCTGGGTGGCTCAGTCAGTCAAGCAACCTACTCTTGATTTCAGTTCAGGTCATGATCTCGGGATCCTGAGATTGAGCCCTATGTCAAGCTCCACGCTCATTAGGGAGTCTGCTTCTCTCCTGATCCCTCCCCTTGCTAGCCAGCACTCTCTCTCCCTAAAATAAATAAACTTTTTTTTTTTTAAAGCTCATAGCAGAATTCAGGGTATACAGTAAGCGCTCAGTAAATTAACTAGTGTGAAAAGAATGAATTAGGCATACCAAATTGTTTAGTACCATTTCCAACGATAGAGGTCACCCTCTCCCCAAGTACTGAGTCACCTTTAACTAATGCAGGTGTCTGTGCATTCCATGAATATTAAAGAACAAAAGGTAAAGATTAAAGCTTCTATAGATTATCTTATAATTGAACCACAAGATTTTAAGCATAGCCCCAAAATCAGTTTGAGAATGAAGAGCTAAACCCACACCCATGAGAGTAGGGGAAGGGACAGAAAGGGAAAATGGAAAGGGTCATATGGACTAGGTTCGAGTTAGAAAACATGGTCTAGCAGAATATTCTCAGTTTAACTTTCTGAATCCTTATTTGAATCTTCTTCACCATGTGTCTTCAAAAGAAAGAAAAGACACTTACCAGGAAACGACTCCATATTGTAAATAAAAATTTGGTACTAACATATACTAAGTTAGAATTACCAACTCTTTGAGTTAGAATCTAGATACCATTTAAAGCTTTAAATAAGCTTTAAAAAGTTTCACTCTATTCTTCCCTCTGTACAGAAAGCATACATCTTCTAAAAGAGAAAAGAGCTGTCTTAATACTAGGTCAATGGAATTCCCCACTAACATAGCCTGATAAATACATGTCGAAACTGCCCAAAAAGTTCAGCAAATGAAGCACTTTTTAAAAAAGTAGAATTATTCCTTTTATTGCAAAACAATAATATAATGATTTCTGTACTTTTCTTTATAAGAATAAAATAAAACAACTGATGTTCAAAATTGGAACCCAGATAATCAGACAAAAAAATCACATTTATTTCAATAGTTCAAGGTGCAAATACAGCAAGTCAGTTCACGTTTCAAGATACAGTTTTAAGTATAATGAAAACTTGATATACAAAAATGAAAGGGTAAATAGCAGAAATAAAGCTCAATTTTTTAAAAATTTCAAGTAACCCGAAAACCTTTAGACTAAAATATTCCACTTGTAATTCAGAAATGCCTTAATTTATAGACACCAGTAGTACAGTGCAATCCCAAAGGACTTCTCAAAGAAAGAGAAGCACCCCAAACCAGTCGGCTCAGGACAAGAGTGAAGTTCTCCATGCTGGCTCTTCCTGCTTCGGCAGCCTCACTCACGCTGTCAATTGATATGGTTCAACCCATGATACTTTGATGTTTAGGCAATTCCAAAAAATGTTTAAAGTTCAATACGAGGCCAACACCCTACTAAGAGAGTTTCTGAAATGGCCACTATATATTTAGAAGATTTTAAAGACCAATTTCAACTTCAGGCCTATGATACTACTGGGAAAGACATAGATTAATACTTCTTCTATTACTTAAAACCTTTCTGTAAGGTTAGCAACATGGCCTTTACCACTTCCTTATGAAAAATCGTACTTAAATACATATTTATTTATTTCTACATATACAGAGCTTTTATGTAAAGTAGAAAAAGTTCCCACTAGGAAGATAATTAAAGGTTGTTAATGTTCTCTGTATCACTTAGCAGCCAAGACACATGTTTATTTCTGCTCTGCAGAAGCAATGTTAGCTACTTGCTTCAATTCAGGAAAAGTGTGTACCTTCAGGAAGGTTTAGATGAGATACTTATTCAGTCTTTTTCTCAATCTTCTTCATCTTTTCATTGTAAGCAACAAATTGAGAGTCTGTTCCGAAAATTCTATCCCACCATGTAAACGTTGAAGCGTAGTTTCCGATGAAGTTCATATGGTGGAAATCATGATGCCGAGAACCAGCATAGAAAGGGATCAGATTTAAAGGGTTGAGAGGAATGTCATAACCACTGAAATAAAAATGATCAAGATTTTTAAGGAAATAAATACACTTCAAATAACTGACATTTTCATTGATAGTAACATACCTGTTAACTAATTCAAATAACATTCCACTTTACCTAAGTCACTTTGTTTCTGACAGGTTGACACAAGACAAAAACGCACAGAAAAATGGTACATATTCTAGAAACCATTTTCAGAAATTAAGATAAAAACCTT
The DNA here is from genome assembly GCF_002288905.1 of Enhydra lutris kenyoni. NCBI lineage: Eukaryota > Metazoa > Chordata > Mammalia > Carnivora > Mustelidae > Enhydra > Enhydra lutris. The sequence goes on along the minus strand of NW_019154087.1, from coordinate 56,638,014 downwards.
CAAAGATCTATGGAACTTAATTATTATACAACAGGGGATGAAATGAGGGGTTATAAAAATAAATCTTAAGCACAGATTTTCAAGAATTATTTTTCTTTTCTGTTTTAGAGGAGCTTCCTCACCACAGGTTCTTATGCCCGGGAGAGTATATGTCCTTTAGGCAAAGTTAAATGAGTATCAAGCACTAAGAAGGTTAAACCCGAGAATCACTATGTAGCAACTCTTTTAGAGTATTATCCTTTATTTCCAAAAACAAATCTAGAATCTGATAGCCACAACTGTAGAGCTCTGAAGCACTCGCCCCCTCCCTTCCTCAGGAAGCTGAGAGGGCAGGAGGGAGGAGACAACAGTGGAAGGAAAGAATGAAGGAAGGAGATATCCTTTACAATTTAATCTGTCCTATTAGTCTGCTTAGAAATAAAGATGATCTTATGACCATGAAAACACTGGCATTTTATATTTTGATACCTTACATCTGAATAGAAACCATAACCCACCTATGGACGTCAATAGTTTCTATCAAACGAATAGTCACCCATGCCCAAAGGAGAATGACGTGATCACATAAAAGCATGATTCCAATGAAAAATCCAGTTCCAAGAATCAGAGTTTCCAAGGGATGTGCATACTCAGCTTCCATTCCAAATGGAGCCTAAAATAAATACGTAAGAATTCCTTAATATATTGTGACTGTTAATTTTATGTGTCGGCTTAACTAGGCTATATAGTGCCCAACTGTTTAGTTGGTCAAACACCAGCCTGGACATTGTTATGAATATATATTATAGATGTGACTAACATTTAAATTGTTAGCCTCTGAGTAAGGGGGATTATCCTCCATAATGCAAGTGGGCTTTATCCAAAGAGTTGAAGGCCTTAAAAGCAAAGACTGAGGTCTCATGAGGAAGAAAGAATTCTCACTACCATAATATGGAAACCCTGCTTGAATTTCCAGTCTGTGGTCTGTCCAATGCATTTCAGATCTGCCAATCCCCACAATCACATGAGCCAGTTCCTTAAAATAAATGTGTGTATCTCCTATTGATTTGTCAGAGAACCACGACAAATACATATATTCTAATTTATGCATACAGTTTTATCAAATTAGATTGTTTCTTTAAGTAATGGCAATATATCTAGCCATACATATATAAACAAATAACAGTAATTCTCAATAAAAACACCTTTTTGTTCCTACCAAACATCAAAACATCAAGGGATGTCCTTAATAGAATCTCAGTAACTGACTCTGATGGTTTAAGATAAAGGTATTAAACAACTGACTTAAATTCCAATTTTGGTTTATGCTTCTGAATTTGTTTTGCCAAGAAAGGGATACTTGATTTAGCATTCCACGTAATCAGGGCCAATGTGGAATATATGACATAATCAGTCTGATAAAGGTACATCAAAGCAGTTCTGATAAAATAGGTTTTTGTGGGCATCAGAATGAGGTGGAAAGGTGCTCATTAAACAAGTCGGTAACACTTTTAGAAATTTAAAGATGACCCATTCATTGTTTTGGGGTCCAATTTAAATAACCTTAATATCACTATGGTCTCTATTCATCTGCCACATACCAACCAGAACAGGAGAGTGGTCTGGCCCAAATGAGAGACTGAACTATTTCATGTTAACACTTTCCTTGAACATTTATAGAACTGGCCGTGTGTGTGTGTGTGTGTGTGTGTGTGTGTGTGTGTGTGTGTGATGTTCTTAACATGTTCATGCCAAAGAGAAAGAAATAAAAACATCATTGACAATTTTTTTTAAAACCTCAGATGATTTTAAAAAAGCATTTTGCCTCCAATTGAAAAAAATGTATTAAAAATAATTCTAACATACCTGAAACTCATGATGAATTTTATGAATATATTTATATATTCTTTTGTGGTGTAAGAGCCTATGCAGGAAATAGTGCCAGGTATCCTCAATCACCGCACAGCCAAAGCATTTTGCCAAAAGCAGGTACCTTTAGGATGAAAATACTGTAATGAGCATAAAATAACTTCTACTTAAGTGATCTAAGCTTTTACTTGGGATCACTGTTTGAGGAATTACATGAACCAAATACCCACTAACCAGCTTGACTGACCTGGATACACAGATCAGCAAACTCCCATAACTGCTATGTACAAAGTGGCTCTATAATAGCACCTGAAGCAGACCACTATTCCAATTCTAGTTCATTTTTAAAAATTCACAGGCACAGGGGCGTCTGGCTGGCTTAGGAGATAGAATATGCAACTCTTGACTTAAGGATCATGAATTCAAGCTGAATGCTGGGTGTGGAGCCTACTTAAAAAACAAAAAACTGGAAAATAATTTCACATGTATAAAATCAAAGTTAAGAAACAAAATCTGAAACTTCTAGGAAAAGAGTAATATTGATGAGGGACTTGAACTGAGATTATCAACATAAAATCATCACTTCTTTCCACCAAAGAGAGGGATGTAAGTGCAATGGGCAAAATATATTTATATACAAATAAACACATACACAAAAACTCTTATATAATATATGTTACAATGAAAAAGTATACATCTATATAATTGGTATATCTCTATTCAGGTTATGTCAAGAGCAGACAGTTGAATACAAACATCATTTGAACACAACTACTAGTGCTCAGGTAATATATATTTGTTCCTATATGCACACAACTTTTATAAACCTCACAATTACTCTCTCTTTTCTTTTTATTCACTTCAGACTTAAAATGTAATATAGTTTTTCTTGGTATAAGTGGGTATATCTGTATAAAATTTTATAAAGGATGCTAACAAAACTTATCTGACGTAAGAAATCACTTTCCAAAAATATCTAAATAAATAACTTTCCAATAAAATATTACATTAAAACACAAAGACAGGAAAATGGGAATGTTTTAAGTTTCTACTATGGCTTACTTTTCTATGTTTTAATTACTTCTAAAGTTTAGAACAAACAAATGAAGAAAGAAACATGAAGAATTATTTTAATTAGATGATAAAACATGACTGAGTATCAAAATCAAATCTTTATATACATACCATCTTGGCATTCTTTCCCAATCATAAGGTATATTAAAATACTCTGTAAAATAGTAAGTTCCACAGATCAAAGGAAGCTGGATAAAAAAGTGATTAAAGAGAAGTACTTTAAAACATTTCCACTGGTTTTCCCATGTTTCTGGTTTATCCTATGGAGAAAAAAAAATCACAATATTTAGCATTAGCCTCAGCTATCAGTAGCTTGACTTTATACTTAGAACGAATTTTTAATTGTTTCTGTAATGTTTCCAGATAACCTTAATTCTACATTATTTAATTAATCTTACGATGTGAATTCTGTATTACAGTGACTGTGTGACAGTAACTGAGACCTAGGAATCACAGCCTCCTCCCCTTCTAAATCCTTGACAACTGTGATCACTAGTTTAAATAGGTAAAAAAGGGGCGCCTGGGTGGCTCAGTGGGTTAAGCCGCTGCCTTCGGCTCAGGTCATGATCTCAGGGTCCTGGGATCGAGTCCCGCATCGGGCTCTCTGCTCAGCAGGGAGCCTGCTTCCCCCTTCCTCTCTCTCTCTGCCTGCCTCTCTGCCTGCTTGTGATCTCTCTCTGTCAAATAAATAAATAAAAATCTTTTAAAAAATAAATAAATAAATAAATAGGTAAAAAAAAACTGTTAATAGACAAACCCAGGTGTAACGATCTCAAATGAACCAAAGAAACACTACAGAGTAACTGTCCAGTCTTTGCGTCCCACATCATTCCCTTCTGTCACCCAGGAATCTCAGAGCACAAATGCGTGATGCTCAGAGCACAGGTGGGTTCTCCCAAGTGTGCAAACAGTCCTGCAGGCGGTACTGAAGCCTTTATTACAAAGGGAAATCCGTGCTGTCAGCCATTCAGTGGTGTTCTTTCCCAGAAATTAGCATATTTTTGTTCACATCTGATGACAGAATTATAAACTCTGGGCTGGAAGAACTTCGGAAATGGGTCCAGTGGTTCCCAAAGAATGGAGACCTACTGCCCACAGATAAGTGTTCAGAGATGAAAGCCAGAATGAGAAAAGTAAGATCAATATAATAAATATTTCAAAAACCTCATCAGGATATCAACTGGCTTAGCAAGCCATATAAAAAAACTAAATTTATTCAATTTAAAGGGCTGCAGTTAGGGGTGCCTGAGTGGCTCAGTTGGTTAAGCATCTGCCTTGGGCTCAGGTCATGATCCTCCTGGGACTGGCTCCCTGCTCAGCAGGGAATCTGCTTCTCCCTCGCTCTCAGCCCCTCCCCCTCTTGTGCAAGTGCATACTCTCTCTCTCTCAAATAAATAAATAAATAAATTTTCAAATGGCTGCAGTTAGATAAGAAAAAGTACTTTTGGTTTTACAAAAAGATGGTGATAATAAATAATAGTTATTGCTTTGTTTTCAATGTCCTTACTTAAACATTTAGACTTCTGCCAATGATACTTTTTTAACTAAACCATAATATCCCAAGTATGGAAACTACTGCTCATTAGCAGAAGCCCAAAGAGGTCAACCACCTAGTAGCCCAGGATCACACAGGCAGTGATTAGAACCAGGACTAACTAAAAGCTAGGTCTCCAGTTCTGGACTTAAAATTCTCCTTCTTGTTGTTGTTCTTAAAATTCTGAGTTCTCTTCCATAATAGGGGGAAAAAAAAAAAAAAGGAAAAGCATCCAATTGATAACCAATCTAGAGAGCCAGTCTCCAATCTCAGGGCCTTCACCAACTAGTTAGCTGGCTCTGTAATGCCCACAATTCAGTTTCCTTAACAATAAAATGAAGGGATTAGACAAGATAATTTGTCATTGGCTATCTCTGAGATTATCCGACCTCACTACTCCAAACCTCCAGTCTGTGACTGAGGACAAAATATAAATCCAGCTTGGGCAATTTCTCCCTAAGGACCATGTTTAACAGGCTTTTAATATCCTAGCTTGAATCTGATACTCATTTAGCTATAGCAATTAACACAAAAATTTATCAATTATGACTAAAAAAATCACAGTGTGGACAAATTAGTTTAAAAAATAGTGAACAATGAAATACAAATACCTGGTGAATATCAGGGTTTACCATATTTTACTTTATATATAACTACAAGTTAATATGAAGGAATACTACTAGGAAAACTGACTCCAGAAAGAATGGTTTCAGGTGTACCTGAGTGGCTCAGTCGGTTAAGCGGCAGCCTTCCGCTCAGGCCCTGATTTTAGGGTCCTGGAATCAAGTCCCGAATCAGGCTGCCTGCTCAGTAGTGAGCCTGCTTCTCCCTCTGCTTCTGCCCCCAGCCCCTATGTACTCTCTCTCAAAATAAATAAATAAAATCTTTTTTTAAAAAAAAAGGAATAGTTTTAGTATATACCCCCTGGAAGAACATTCCTAGAGAACTAGTAAGACATCAGACTTTCTAAAGTGCATTAACTGTCTGGTAGTCTATTCCATTTGAAAGCTGCTATGCTCATCACCACCAGCAACCTCTTCCTGTATCCTCAGTGCTTCAGGGGATCTTCCTTTGAAATAAATAAACTTGTGATTAATTTTACTAATTTTGTTGCTTATCTTTAAACCCCTTGTTTTGTGAAAACCTATACTGCTTTACTATCACAATTCATTTTTGTACTAAGAAGATCCAAAGCAGGGATTTTTAATGGTTGTGAAACTGAAAGAAGGACAAGGCAATGTGAAGCCACACTAACCAGCCTTTCAATTTGTTTATAAATAACTACCTGTAACCAACTAGACAACTACTTGTATTGTCTTTTGCGACAGTTTATTTTAAAGTCATGCATAAAACCTTAACTGAAAAAGGCCTTTCTGGAAAAGTTCCCACCTCTGACTAGTGAGTCAAGGGCAGAGGGGAGGAGGAGGACAACAAGGATGCTCTGACCTGGCCAGACACACCACGTATCAGCCCTATAAACAACTACGTGGTGACACGTATTTAATCTTAACACATTTATCAGTAGGAAAGAGGATTTCAGAACGAGAGGCTAAAATGTGATAAAATCTGATTATCATGGCTCTGAACCCAAGGACAGTTGAAGAAAGTAATTGCTTAGGATGTTGGGAGCATTCTGCTGATTTCTACCTCCATGGCATGTTAGCAGGCTGTATTACCTGACTCATTAAAGAACCTGCAAAAAGAAAAAAAAAAAAAAATCTCCAGAATCACCCCAAACATGCATGAGAACTTACACATCCAAACTGAATTCTGCCTTTCAAAGCAGGCCTTGTTATAAAAAGCTTTTGGAACGTCTGTCCTTAATTTACAGGATACCCCTCTTTGGGCATGTCCCTTTTTATTTCCTCCCCCCTTTCCTTTGGCTTAGAGTCTACTGGCCTGACCCCATGGACTACCCCCAGAAAGGATCGGCATCAGCACTTGAGTGAGCACTTACAGTGAGACTCACTGGGAGAGGCAACGGGGCTAGGAGACTGATGGGGGAAAATGTGCACGATGACTGCCACCTGGTGTGTATTTGGTGAGTACAAATCATTCTCCACAGGTCAATGCTCTCAAGATGTCCACTTTCTACCAAGACCATGTGCCCCTGAGTTTTAGTTTGGCATGACTTTTTAGAAAGTAAACAGCAAGTATTAGACACTACCACGGGTTTGCCAAGTGCTGATAACTCATCTCTGATAAGCGAGTTTGGACTCTGTTCTGGACACCCGGACAAGCTCTAGTCTTCACAGGGCTAGAGCTCACTATTTCCTCCATGACTACAATGGAGAAGAGGCACTGTGTCTATCTCAACATTTTGTCATGCATGGTGGGAATCTCAAGGAATTTAGTACACTAAAGCAAATATCTAGACTCTAGGAGCATGATGACATGAATCCTGCAGAACCACCATTATATATTTAAGGAAAAAACAAAACTTTTAATAGCCCTGATCAAGATCTTATGATATTAAACATACACTAATGGCTGAGACATTAGGAGATGGAGAGAATTGCAAAGTATCTACACATGCCCATAATGTCTCTTTCCAGCTAGTTTAAAGATCATAAACCCAAATTAGATAAATGTCACATATACTAAAAGCACAATTTAAAAAATTATTCTTGAAACATTATCAATAATAATCTAGCACTGTCCAATGTGACAGGAACTAGAAATATGTGGCTAGTGAACACTTTAAATATGGCTAAACTTTGATGGGCTAAAATTAACATAAGACACCCAATTCCAAAGACTTTTTTTGTGAGAATATTAACAGAAAATAACCTACTAAGTACTTTTAAATTCTGATTACTTGTTGAAATGTTTCAATTTATTGTATTAAATATTAAAATTAATTTCCCTATTTCTTTATACCTTTTTATGTATTCTATCAGAAAATGTAAAATTACATATGTTCCTTCTATTTCTATTAGACAAACCTGATCTAGGTTCTCTCAAAACAAAGTTACATTTACTTTTAAAATATTCGACATGAATGATAACATTTCATTGCAAGTACATCACACTCACCTTTTGAATTTTGTACTTTTTCATGTAAGGTATAAATTGAAACAAAAATCCAGGTAAACAGAACAAGAAATAAAGGACCTCATGAACTATCAAAGATCCCCATGTTGCAATCTGGAACTTTGTATAATTATCCAACATATAGTTCCATGCATTTTTAAATGGTTCTTGTAGAGGGTTCTCAGGTAAAAGTGAATCTACATACTCCACAGCCAACGATGCTGAACTAAAGATGCTGACACTTTCATTTGTTGCCATTTTTCAAATCTCTGCAGAAAGCCTTAGAATTCTGTAAAGGCAAATAAAAAATAAATTAATAAATAAGCAAGCAAGCAAACCAAGTAAGCCAAACAATGAAATTCCCAGAAAATAATTTTTAAAATTCATCTTCTGATAATTTTAAAAACAACAAAGGTATAATGGATATCATCACCATGACCATTTGCAGACACTGATTTATGAGACTCTTCTTAATCTTAGGAAACAAACCGAGGTTTGCTGGAGGGGAGAGAGTAAGGGAATGGGGAAACTGGGTGATAGATATTGGGGACAGTATGTGTTGCAATTATATAAAACTGATGAATCACAGACCTGTATCTCTGAAACAAACAATACATTATGTTAAATTAGTTTAATTTAAATAAATAAATAAGCCAGCCAGCCACGTGTTGGGGCACCTGGGTGGCTCAGCCAGTTAAGCATCCAACTCTTAGTTTCCGCTCAGGTCATGATCTCAGGGTCATGAGATCTAGCCTGCCCTCTGCCCTCCAGGGCAGAATCCACTTGAGATTCTTTCCCCATCCCTGCCCCTCCCTCCATGCTACCGCCCCTCCTCGCGCGCATGCGCTCTCTCTCTCTCTCAAATAAATAAATAAAATCTTTTAAAAATAAAAATTAAAAGCCACATGTTAACTTTCAAGAGCAAGATCTAAAAGAACAACAGTAGAGAAAGAACTTCAAACTATCTTTAAAGAGACTTTTCAATGTGGTCTCCATGGAAAAACTTGTACCTTCAATCTGCAATGATGGAGTTCAAGTGTCACTTAAAACCAAAAAAACAAAAAGCACACCAAAAAACCTATAAAGAAAAAGTGTGCCAAATAAGACTACATAAAAATTAAATATGCTTGTTATAAAAAGACAATTATAAATAAAGTCAAAGATCAAATGGCAAACCAGAAAAAATATTTCCAAAACTTATGATAAACGGCTGCAAAGTGTGCTTTAGGAAAAGACTAAAAACCCAATAGAAAAATGACAAAGGCCATTCCCAAGGGGTTCACGGAAAAGTAAATACAAATGTTCACTAAACAAATAAGCAGCTCAGATTGAATACACCCTAAAACAAAAGTCTTCAAAAGTTTCAGTGTTCAGGAGACAGTACTGGCAAGGGTAACAATTTGGGGAAACAGGCACCATTATACATTGTTGATGGAAAGATCAGTAGGCCTTTGAAGAAAAATTCACAGTACTTGTCACAATTCCAAAATAAATATACCTTTTGACCCAGCAATTTTCTCACTCACAAAGAAGCATTGCTTATAGCAGCAAAAACAAAGAAAAAAGGAAAACTACAGAAATAAGCCCATTAATAAGAAAGGAGTTAAATAAACCCTAAGTCCTTCCAGAGACAATTATGCAGCCATTTCAAAGAACAGGAAAATCTTTATGTTCTACATAGAAAGATGTCCCAAGATACAATGTTAAGTGAAACAGCAAGTTGCGGAATAATGCACATAACAAGAGCTTCCCCACCTAGTGTTTGTGAAAAGGTTCTATACTGTGCACGTTCATGTTTATGGACAGATGGATGGATGGACACATACCCACACACAGGAAATGTATGGAAGGATATCTGAGGAACAATGGGAACAATTGAGAGTGATGACTTTAAGGAAAAGAGATCAAGAAGTAACAGATACATGCATTTGCATTATGTGCACACTCAGTGGGTGGGGGGGTTCCATTATGGAGGAGAAGCCAAAAATTTTACTTTCCATTTTATACCTTCTTACAATTATACTTACATACTCCATAGCCAAGGATGCTGAACTAAAGATGCTGATACTTTCAAGTTTACAAAAATGTCACTTTCCTAAAAATGTTCACTGTTGTTCCCAATTTATGAATTATGATAGACTAAAACCAAAAATATTTTATTTTTTAAAAAGATTTTATTTATTTGAGAGAGAGAGCACGAGAGAGCAAGCAGGGGCAGAGGGAGAGGGAGAAGCAGAACCCCGACTGAGAAGGAAGCCCAGTGTGGGACTAGATCCCAGAACCCTGGGATCATGACCTGAGCTAAAGGCAGATGCTTATTGTTCCCATATTGACCTTGGACCCCTTCCTCATGGAGGATACTGGGAAGATTAGCTAGCTTCCTCAGATCTCAGAATTCACTTAGAATTTTGTCCTACTCACTCTCAAATGACTTGTACTATGGAGGCCACAGATACATCCTGGGCCATCCCAACCTCAAAATTTCTCTTTTCTCACTCACCCTCTCTGAAAGGGACTAGTCTTATGTTCTTATTTTACCTGGGAACTTGTCTGTCACTTATCCTTTCTCATCTTTCATTTCTCCCCTCTTCACTAAGTCCATCCTCTCAAGTTTAAAAACATATTCAAGTCTTCATTTCTAGTGAAAAGTTTTCCTAACCTGTATTCCCTCTTCCCCAAGCCACTGTCCCTCTTCCTTTTCTTTGAACCAACTTCTTTCTCTAGGGAGAAATCAACAAAAAGCCTTCCCCCTGCTTTGCTCTTACCCACACAATCCCCTCAACTACTTGCAATATAGTTCCCGCTCACACCAAGATATCTTCAGTCTTCTAACTTCAAGGTAAAAGTCATTCCAATTCTCATTTTTCATGAGGTTGTTGCCAAATGTGGCAATGAACCAACAACACTTACTTGCTGTGTGTCCTTGAGCAAGTTACATAACCTCTCTGAGCCTCGGTTTTATCATCTGCAAAATGTACACAGTAACAATAGTAACTAGATCGTGGGGATCTTTTCATAGTGTATATATATATTAAATCACCACAATATACATTAAATATCTTACAATTTTACCTGTCAATTACACCCTCATGAAGCTGAAAAAAGAAAAACAATAGTTCTAATGGGTCCAAGACCTAACACACGTGAAGTCCTTAACATAGGACCCAACACATAGTAGCTACAAGAAGCTAACAATTTTGAGCACTTCTTACATGCTAGGAACTGTGTTTTTTTTTTTTTTTTTAAAGATTTTACTTATTTATTCGACAGAGATCAGAAGTAGGCAGAGTCAGGCGAGAGAGAGGGGGAAGCAGGCTCCCCGCAGAGCAGAGAGCCCGATGCGGGGCTTGATCCCAGGACCCTGAGATCATGACCTGAGCCGAAGGCAGAGGCTTAACCCACTGAGCCACCCAGGTGCCCCCAGGAACTGTGTTTTAAGAGTTCTGTATGCTCTCTCAATATATTAAAGACTTTAATCCCTACCACACCTTCATGAAGTAGGTAATTTTATTATCTCTTCTATAATTGAAAAACTCAGGTTTAGAAAGAATAAACAACTTTTATAACCCAAGTTACAAAAATACTAACTGGGGGAGCCTATGCACTCATCCCTTATGCTCTACTGTAATCAGAAATAACAAAGCACACAAGAAATATTATAGTAAGAAGGGAGTACTTCCTACAGCTTTCCCAAAGCTCCTTAAAGATTATTCTATACATAATGTCTTCATTTTCACATTTCCCATTGACTCTCCAGCTATTACAATCGGCTTTCCATTCTCTTCACTGCACTGAATTTACTCTTACTAATACAATCACTAAGGATCTCCTAGCTGCCAAATCCAACAAACATTCTTTGCAGTTTATTTTATTTGACCAATCTGAAGATCTGATACTTCTCTCCTTAAAATACTCTCCTTCCTTGGTTCTTGGAATTCACATGTATTCACTCTGATTTAATTTATGCTACTATGTCAGCTACTATGCTAGCTGCTGTCCTCACCCCTGATATCAAAATATAAACTCTAATAAGGAATACAAAGCAAAAACCAGACTATCATAAAATTAAGTGATAAGGACAATAACGGGTTGGAAATACAGAGTGCTAGAACACAGAGGACCAGGAAAGAGTTCTTAAAACAAGAGACCTGGAGCATAAGGGGGAGGTGACCTCATTAAAACAGAGTAAAGTAGGGTGGGGTGGGAGGTACAGGGAATGTTTTGAGGAGAGGGCACATCAGATCCAAATACTCAACCAGGAGATGAGAAAGAAGACAGCGCTTTCTGATTTAGTATGTTTATGCTACCGCTTTTTGAGAAAGAAGACTTGGGAATGGAGGTTAGTTTCCCAAAAATGTTTTCCTTACCCCTTTCCACATATTTCAGAGTACCTAGCGTGATGGCAACTATTTCCTGTTTTAAAAATACACTGACATGCACAACCTTTCTATCCCTAGCCCTCTCTCCTAAACTCCAGGTTCTGATTATCTAAAACTCTACTGGCCATCTCCAAAGAGACCGTTCAGAAGCCCATCAAACTCAACATGTCCAAAAGTTCAACAACTGCCCCCTGCATCCCTGCCCAAATACTCTACCTTCTTTAACCTCTAATTTGGTGAATTGCACCATCACCTATTTAGTCATTACCGAAAGAATGTTCTAAGTCTCTCCTGTCTCTGCTGCCTAAGACAAGCCTTCAAAATCGCTCCCAATTTAGAGATACTTGGTTTAATTAACATTCAGGAGTTCACTCTCCCAACACAAGAAAGTAAAGTGGATACACGTTTGCCAAATGAACAAAAGCAAAAACTAGGAATTAAAGAGGAGAGGGGAGGGGGAAATAGTGAATTTTCTTTTCCTTTTCTCATCCTGTGCAACTTGATGGAAAACCTACTTTATCCTCAGAAAAAGTTAGTTCTCCGTGGATTCTCTGAGGAAACCCTGAAGTTTAGCTGTCTGAGGGCGGTCAGCCTGTGTCTGTCCTTTGGCCCTTTACCTTCGCTGAGCCCGGACTGCAAAATTCCCTCATTTGCTGGAGCTGCCCAATCTCGAAGTTTGCCCTCCCGAAACGATACAATGCCAGGATATTATCTACACAGAGGAGTTAACCCCCTTCTTCGTACAAAATTCAAGGGAGTGCCTCCCTTAAAGACAAAGACCAAGGCCCTCAGCGAAGCAAATCAGGTCCTGCCAGGCCTTTCCCCACCCTTCATCTATCGTATCTTCCACCTCAACATATTCTTATATTTCACGTGTAACAGACACAGCATTCCCTAGCCGGTGATGCCACCCTATCCAACTCCTATTCATCCTTCAGTAACCTCCGTCTCAGACGCCCTTCCCAACCACTCCACTCCGCAACTGCACGAAAACAGAGCTTATCCCCCGCTAGTGCTTCCGTGTTTGTAAAACATTCTCATCACTCTTTCACCCCCACGCTGTTAACTATCTCCTAATATTTCCCGTCTTCGAGGACTATAAAGCTCTTAAAGGGCAAGAAACAGGGCCCAACCCCGATTCCATCATTTAAGACTTCGCACCGCTTTCATCCGCTCCCTCTGGTAGCCGTCCTCATATCCGGCACTGACGCCCCGAGCACCCACTCACGCCGGACCCCGCTCCCACCACGGAGCAGCTGGCCAGAGACAGCCTCTCCCTCTTTCTGACATACCAGCCTCTCTTCCAGCCCCCTCACCTGAACGACCGCGCGGGAACTGCCGGACACGGCGACCCTAACTCCACCAGGTGCTGCAGCCTCGGAACCTGCCTCTCCGCCTCGGGGGTGGAACCAAGAGCGCGAGGCCGGCTTCTTTTGCCGTTATTGGCTTGTGAGCGCTCCCAACCCGCCTTCTCAGCACTGTGATTGGTCCTCGGTATTGGAGGCATCGTCTGACTCGCGTGAACGAACCCCTGGCGATCCCAGCCATTGGCTCCGCGGATGGAGTGAGGATAGTGAGACCGAGACGGCTAGCCAGTAGCCAGCGCCGCAGCGCGCCTGGAGGCGGGGAAGCGCGAGGACGCGTGACGGCGTGAGGGGGTGGAAACGGACGGCTGCTACGTGGGGGCCGCCGCAGGGAGTTGCCTTGGCAACCGGGGTTCCTCGGTCGTTCCCGCCACGCCAGTGCTGTCCGGGTAAGAAGGTACCAGCCCGTCCTCTCCGTGACTTTGACATGTGATTTGTGTAGCAGTCGCTTCGCCAGAACCTGGAAAGAGAATAGGATAAATGCGGTTTTGACTGTTCTGTGTTTACATATAGCTCCGCCTCTCTCAGCCGTACCTTGGATTTAGATCATTCTCCTTCCTTGTTTCCCCAGCCCCAGTACCCTTTAATAAACCCATATATATACGGAAGATGGAGAATTTCCCATGCAGTATATCTCCAGCGATCATCTAGAGAGTTAGTTATCATTACCCCATTTTGCAGGTGAGAATATCGGAAGCTAGTAAAAGTTTAGAAAATGATTTGACCTAACAGATGGCAGATGGCTGCTCCCCTGAGGGGGGTTAAGGCCTTGACCTGGCCAGTAGTGCGTGGGCTGCCAGAACGCCCAGGCGTTGTAACCCCCACGGGAACGGGGAGCTCCAGAATACCGGGGGCGGGGGCGGGGCACAGAGGATTTGACACACTTGCAACTAGTCTACTGCCCTGACCTCATCTCAGCCGTCTCTCAACACTAAAATACTAATGTACAGGGAATAAGGGTAGCCTGTACAGACGGTGTAAGAAGATACAAATTTCAACCTAAGAGTGTGTCCTAAAAGTTCGCACAAAGGCACCATTTGGTCTAGTCGAAGGTACTGCTATTCAGTGGTTCAGGAAAACGGGATGCTGTTGTTTCTCTCAGGGCTATGCTCAAACTGGTTTTTCTGCCTGAAATCATCAGCCATCTCATCCCCTACCCATCAGCTATCAGTTCAGGTATAATCTGCCTGAGGAAGTTCCCTCTTGAGGGATGCCTCTCATTAGCTTCAGTGACCTCTACCCTCCCATCTAACTGTCCCATGTCTGACAAAGACATCTCTGTAAAGTATCATTACAGTGGGGTCAAATCAATTTAAATGGGATCTGCCCTTTGGGTGGTCAGAGCCCTATCTTTAGGAGGCCGGAAGAAGGGGAGTGGTGTCCTGGAGTGGATGTTGTGGTGCACCACTCAGGTCCCCTTCTTCAGGAATGAAGTAGGGGCTCAGTTACTGAGTGTTGGCAGAGAGAGCCACCTCTCACCACTGGCACACCCCCTTTCCAGGGGGCAGCGGGAGTTCACGGCTGCTCTGGTCAGTCTGGTTGATGCAGGAGTACAGTGGCTCAGCCCCTCACCAGCTCCAGAGCTCCCCCTCTTACTGGCTGAGGTTGCGGGTGTGACTGCATTTGCAGTCCGCTCTTTATCTGCTCAAACCTGCTGCGCTTTCTCCAGTACTGTTAAAAAATATGCACCATGGGTCAGATTTACCAGGATTTGTCCATTAGCAGTGTGGTAACTTCTGTGCTAAGTTTTATCTAGTACCTCTGTAAAAGAGTTTGTTATGATGGTAAATAGTATGTATGTAAGGCCACGTGCATAGTACCTGGAATACAGAAAGTGCTCAGAAAATGTTGGTTATCATTTCAGACTTGGAGGCCTACACAGTAGATGTATTTTCTGAATTAGAGCAGGTATATGTATTGGAGGGGTCAAATTACTATTTTAAATCTTGGACATTTAGAACTGAAAGGAAATACAGATAGGGCAGCTCAACTCACTTATTTCCCTACAATAAAGAAATGGGAGGTTCAGAGAATGTTAACAAAAATGGTAATTTATTGAGGGTCCTCTGTATTCCAGGCATATTCACATACATCATTTCTTTCAAATTCTATAATAAACTTGTGCCACAGACACTACACTGCCATTTTAGAGCAGAAAGATAAGAGGCAGAGGTTAAATAACATATTTAAAGTCACAGCTAGCAGCTAATAGAGGGGGGATGCAAATGCAGAGCCTTCTTGTTCTTATTCCCTTGGATTTTCCAGTACACACACTGCTTTTTTCTTTGGAGTCATGAAGCCAGGCTGGAACCTCAGAGTCTTGATTCAAAGTGTGATTCCACTCTCCCATGTGAACTCCTCTCCAAAATGAGACACTGGCTGCCATACAAGTCAGTAGGAGGCAATTTGCTCAATACCAAGCAGAAACAAGAGGCAGGCTTGTTTAGCACATCACTGTGTAATATTATGCTGTCCTTGTATCTATTAAAGGGGAAATTTCACAACCCATCAACAGCTGAGATTATAAATACTCAGGTCTTCATGCTATAAGGGAGGATAACAAAAACTAGGAATCATATGCCAGAGTGCACAAGGGAAAGGAAGGGAAGTCAAAGTCTCCTAGCAGTATATGTATCATCCACCTTAACCATACCCACCAGTGCTATTGGCCAACAAGGCACATATCCAAGCAAAGCAGGCAGCAGAGTTGCTTCACAATGCAGGTACCCAAATCTAGCCTTGAACTCCACTTGAACCTGGTGCTGTTTTCTTGACAGGATTTCTGAAATGCCTCTTTGCCTTAACTTATGGTCTTTCTCGTACAATAATAGAATAAGCCAAGAATGCTTTTATATGCCCCCCCTTTTTTAAAGGGGGCATTCCAAACCGGAAAGACAGAGGGGTGTGGGGGAGAGCAGCGTATATCCAAAGCCTCTGAAAACAGAGTTACAAATCTACCTACTGACAAACCTTGGCAAACTACTTTACAGTCTCGCTAATTAAAGCTTCAAAGGAAGTAAAAACAAAGAGATACTTGACATGCTAATACCTAAGACTTTGCTACCTTAATAGACTGCATTTCAAGAAAAGCTTAATTTATTTTTTAGATAAATCTTTAAATGATAATTCACAGATGTTTCATGGAATATTAGTGTTTGGAAGTGACTAGGAAGATAATGACACACATTTTCCTTGATGCCGCTGGAAACAGCTAATCGTGCTCCAAATTCATTAGATCTTCAGCATGTTTGTTGACATTGGATGTGCTTGGAGCCACACTAATGCAGAAATTCATTCTTTCATAAGGTAAGCAGAGGCTCTTTCTTTTTCTGATTAAATTCCTTATGTTTCCATTTATAATTAAAAGTTCAAGTAAGTATTAAATATGGTTCTATGTTTAAATTTCAGTACTCTGTATTAAACTAAATGGAAATTTTATCATAGGTCTAATTCTTGCTCTTGATTATCGATTGTTCTGGCTCAACTTCTGTTCATGCTAACCTTTTAAATTCTCTTCTGAGGCATAGCCACCGCATCCCATCACACTTTTCTCATTCTCCTCCCCTCCCCTCTGCACCCTCTCAGGGGTCCACAACCTAAGCTGTCCATCCCAATGGACAAGCTCTCAATTCCTTCAATTCCTTTGATTTGTATCAAAACCACAATTTATGTCTCAGTTGCTCTAGAGTGGGTATTTTTTCTTTGACTTACTTTTTGGTCCTTTGCTATTTGTTTCATTGTCATCTATCTTGTGCTCATAGTAGGGACATAGGAATATAAAAACTTGAAATTTCACCAATACTTGCGAGACTTTTCCCTGATGGCTGAGATAACTTTTTCTTGGATTACAATTTTCAATGACTTCACTTACTGATAACAGACTTGCCTTTTACATTCTTTTGGCAACAAGTTAAAAATGCTGATTTGTGAAGTTAGAAAACGCAAATTAAAAAAAAAAAAAAAAAAAAAAAAAAAAAATTTCTTAATATTAAAATAAATAAAAAAAAATCAAGGACAATGTGAAACAAATAATATACAAACTTTTATTCAAAGATATTCAAGAAAGACATGTTTTGGTCATTTTAAAGTGAGATTAATTGAAGATCTCAGAAAAACTGTATCTGATCAACACACATGGCTACTCACAGAAAGTTCTCTCTTCTGTTAATAGCAGCTAAATTTATACACACAGAAAAAATTCTTAAGACCATGCAAATTCAGTTGAATTCCATACATTCATTATATTCATCAAAAACCTGCAGTAATGTTCATGCCAAAGTGTTACTTTAAGAAAAAAATTAAAAATACACACCAAAACATGACCAAGATTAAACTAAAGGAAATAATAAATAAGCATAATTTATATTTTATTTAAAAAAGTTTGGCATCACACATATTCAAGTGTGTTACACCATGTTCATTCCTCAGAAGTGGCATTTTAAAGTGTTAAGCATTGTTAAATATCAAAAAATACAACTCTGTTTTACAATGTAGTACTGGCATAATTCAAAGTACTGTGCCAATTATAAATAGTATAATCAAGTTTCAAACATCTTTTCAAACATATTTAAAGGAAAGCATATAGACACATTTATATGCACACAATTTATTATACTCATGTAATCAAAGATATTTTATAAAAGCAAACAGTTTTATCCCTCAGCTAGTTTGTATACTTACACAGATTTTAATACCTTTTCAAAGATTTTCAGTTCCTGTGTATACAGATTTTCAAGAGAAGGAATAAAGATAAAATTTAATTTTACAAGAACATACATTATTTTATCATCCTTCACGAAATAATCCATAGTCATTCGAGGTTGGTAAGAACTAGTCTGTAAGAAAGCAACTGTTGTCTAAAGACCACAGAATAAGTACTGTAGTCCTGGTTTCTTATTAAAATTCAGTCAGCTGCTGCTCATTGCAGAAAAACCCTATGCAGTACTTCTACCAAAAATAATCTTCAGTATCTGAGGCCTATTAAGGCAGCCGATCTGATCTTCTGCTGAGACTTAAAGAGCAGCCACAAGTGGAGAAGTGCTAGACTCTGAGTCGCTTCAGAAATACGTGGTGAAGCTTGCTTTTCATGTGTAAATACGCCAAAAATGTCCTTCTGGCTCATAATGGCTTATCAATAACTGTGACCCCTGAGCAAAGACAGAAAGAGAACAGAAGTCACAGGCAGCATTCTGTACCTCTGAGAAAAGAGTGAATTCTTTATTATTGAAACAATAGGGACTGAATGAATCAGCGTGTTTCAAGATCTCTTTCCTCAACTTGAATACTACTATCATTTAATCTAAATGACAGTAAGATCTCTACTTAGTTATGGACCAGAACTACATCAGACTACTTAATCCAGAACTACTTTTTTGCTCTTTATGGTTATAATTAAGAGAAAATAATTTTTCTTAGGAAATATCAAAATCCACCTAATACTCAAAGGGACACAAGAAACTTTGGGGGTGATGGATATTGTCATTATCTTGATTGTGATTGATGGGTTCACAGGTATATACGTATGTCAAAATTAATAAAATTGTACACTTTAAGTATACACTATTTATTCTGTATCAGTTATATCTCAATAAAAAGCTATTAAAAATTTCACCTAATTTTGAGCCATATTATTCTGGGAGCCTACTATATATAGTTCTTCTATTAGGTGTTGTTTTGGATGATACATAAACAACAATGATGGCTAATTAGTATAAACTGGTTTCTCTCCACTCCTGGGTAAATATTAGAATAAATATTAGAATTTAAGGCAATATACATATGTATCTACCATTAGAATAATATGTAACATACAACTGTCAAGACTCAACATTATATTGATTAAAGATTATTACTATTTCTCTTACTAAGAGAATGGACCAAAAATGGTATTTTATAATTCACCCAGGGTTATGTGTAACTAAGAAAAATTACTCCACAGTCTCACTATAGTACTATCACATGGCACCCTGCCAGGGGAGATGTTGTAGTGGTCATATTTCTTGGCTATCTGAGTAATGAAAGCCTTGCCACATAGTGAACTCCACTCTATGCATACAGATTTTAGCCACATTGTTTTATTATATGATTCTGCACTAGAAAGTTTTGGGATTTTGAATTCAAATGACTGCAGAATGACAAAACAATACCAATGCTTTATTTTAGAATATATACATCCAACAGAGAATAAGAAATAAACTTTGAGAAAATTCTCCTTAGAATATTCATAATATAAAAATCATGATAATGTATTTTTTTCCATCTAATAGAAGACTGTAAGAAAATTAGACATTTATTACCTGCATAACTTCTCCCTGTGCTCATACAAGATGACACAACTGTCCATTTATCAGTCGTTGGATTATAATATTCTACAGATGCCAGGTTACAGGAACCATCATCCCCGCCAACTACATATAACAGACCATTAACTGCACAAACTCCTTTAAAAAAATTATGCAGAGAGAAAACAATTATTTTAAAAATCTGGGTAAATATACATATTCCTTTATGTATTTGGTGAGGTGGTCCAGAGACCCTTATTTCCTTGAAAAGGGGCAAGAAGAGAAAGTGGTGAACATGAAAACAATTCCCTTTGTATCTATAGTCTAATACCACTTCTGAGCTCCTGCTTCTTCCATTTATGCAGTAGTTGTTTTATATGACCACTAAATGATATGAATTCAGAAATGATACTGAATAGTTACTTTATCTCTATAAAGAGAGAAAGCATTATTTATTTCATTATTACTAGAATAACTCATTTTTTTGCAAAAATTCAAAATATCTAGAAAAGTATATATAAAAAAAGATCACCTCTAATTCTGTACTAATTAGAATAATGACCACTGAAATTCTGATCACTACTTTTGCTGACTCTTATCTATGCATATATACTCAGATACTTCTTTTTTTAACCTTAAAGTTGCTTATACTACACACACTGCTTTATTACGCACCCACTCCCAAACAACGTACCTTGGACATTTCCCTAAGTTAATATAGATCTACATAATGTTTAATGGCTGCATAATATTCCATTTATAATACCATAATATGATTGTCTTTTGCTGATAGATATTAAGTTATTTTCAGTTTTTTTATTTTTTTAAGATTTTTTATTTATTTATCTGACAGAAAGAGAGATCCCAAGTAGACAGAGCAGCAGGCAGAGAGAGAGGGGGAAGCAGGCTCCCTGCTGAGCAGAGAGCCCGATGTGGGGCTCAATCCCAGGACCCTGAGATCATGACCTGAGCTGAAGGCAGAGGCTTAACCCCCTGAGCCACCCAGGTGCCCCTATTTTCAGTTTTTTTGCTCTTATAGTAATGTTGCAATGAACAAGGATCCCTCTTACATACTTTTTTGCATACCTATGCAACTGTTTTCTAAGTATAAATTTTTACAAAGAAAACTGAGTTAAAAAGTAAACTTGTAAAAGCTCTTTATTTTAATATATACTTTAAAAGCATACTTTTAATAATTTTAAACAAGGTTCAGAACTGGTACCAGAGAGCATCACAACGACCAGAGGATGTTGTCCACACACTGGTTTCTGCAGTTTTGTAGATGGTTTTGCTAACCTAATTAACAGATGCTTGTAGATTTTTTTTTTAAAGGTTTTATTTATTTATTTGAGAGAGAGAATGAGAGAAAGCGAGAGAGAGCATGAGAAGAGGGAGGATCAGAGGGAGAAGCAGACTCTGCCAAGCAGGAAGCCTGATGGGGGGACTCGATCCTGAGACTCCAGGATCATAACCTGAGCCAAAGACAGTCACTTAACTGAGCCACCCAGGCACCCTGCTTGTAGATTTTTAACATAACAAAGTAATGACTCCAAATCTCTATATAACATTTAAAAGTACACTACCAATAGTATCTTTTTTCTTTTTGTTAAAGATTTTATTTATTAGATTGCACAAGCAGGGGGAGTGGCAGAGGGAACAGAGAACCCGTTGTGGGGCTCAGTGTGGGGCTCAATCCTAGGACCCTGAGATCATGACCTGTGTCAAAGGCAGACGCTTAACTGACTGAGCCACCCAGGCGCCCCAGCAGTAGTATCTTCTGTGCAAATGGAATGGATTTTCGCTACTCAAATTCAGTTTTGTTACTATTCTAATTTCTTGACAAGAAGCAAATGCGTATCATTTTAATATAGTTCAACTGTTTAAAAAGCAAGAGCAGGATGATAGTTTTACATACACAATTTACTGCCTTATTCTTCTAGCTAGAAGAAATGAGCTAATTTTGATTTGAAAACCGTAAAACACAGGTAGCGGGGGAAAAAATCAGACTATTCCAGTGTTTAGGAAAATAATGAAAGCTCAGAATGCAAATAAATTCCCTAATCCAGCAAGGCACATGCACATATTACTGTGGCTTTTCTAACCTGATATGTATTGGGGTCAAGCACTTATTCTACTTAGGGCCCAGATTTGTGGGTCTTACCATGGTTCTGGACTATCTATAGCCAAGAGATTTTTAGTAATCTCACCAAATACAATTGACCAGATGATGGGAAAGGTGCTTGTAGTCCCATATACTAGTCTCCCCTCATAATCACACAACTTAATTAGAAATTTTTTAAAAATAAAGAGAGATTAAGAAGAGCATTTTGTGGGGGGGGTGGAGGTTGCATCTTGCAAAATCATCCAGTAGTGTACAGTGAGTTTGAAAATCATGAGGAACTTATTTTGGACTATGGGAAATGGCATGAAGATAATGGAATTTTAAAGATGACTAGCATTTCCTGAAAAGACTATTTAGCTATGCTGAATCTATTTTCCGTTTCTATTTCCCTTCCATAGTTCTTCTTTTTAAGTAGTTAGTTCCCTAATCGTGAAGACCTCAGCTTTCTTAAAATTACTTGGCTGCTGTAGGGCACCTGGGTGGCTCAGTCAAGTAAGTGTCTGACTCCTGATTTTGGCTCAGGTCATGATCTCAGGGGTCTGGGATCAAGTCCTATGTCAGCCTCTGTGCTCAGTGGGGAGTGTGCTTGAGGATTTCTCTCCCTCTGCCTCTCCCCCTGCTCATGCTCTCTCTTTCTAAAATAAATAAATCTTGGGGTGCCTGGGTGGCTCAGGGTGTTGAGCCTCTGCCTTCAGCTCAGGTCATGATCTCAGGGTCCTGGGATCGAGCCCCACATCGGGTTCTCTGCCCAGCAGGGAGCCTGCTTCCCTTCCTCTCTCTCTGCCTGCCTCTCTGCCTACTTGTAATCTCTGTCTGTCAAATAAATAAAATCTTTAAAAAAATAAAATAAATAAATCTTTTTAAAAATTACTTATTGTTGATGTTGTTTTAGCTTTTCCAATTTTAGAAATCATGAACTATATTAAATTAGGGTAAGCTTCTTCAGATTCAGATAAACTACTAGCTTTTAACCTCATACAAATACTCAACCAGATAAACTCTGAGTACTGGGAACTCCAGTACACAATACATGGTATGCACTCAAAAATATCTGTGGTAAGAATGAATGAATTTAAGCATCAAATATAGAGGGCTCTTCCTCTGATTTAGTCTACATTATCACCAAAAAGTAGCCACTAAGCTAGGCATTCACTATATAAGATTACTATATAAGTTTCATTTTAAAGAGCTAATCTACTAGGAAACCCAAATCAGTAAAAGAAGGATGAAATTATACAGCAATACTAGTAAAATTCTGAATACAAATCAATATAAATTCCATAATTGTAAGCTAGACAGATACCTGCATTTCTTCTGCACATGTTCATATCTGCAACCTGTCTCCATGTATTGGTGGTGGGATCATACACTTCAACACTTTTTCGTACTAAAGGACCATCATGACCCCCAACAGCATATAGTAAGTTGTTTAACACACCAACACCTATAAAACACAAAGAACCAAACACGATAGTAGAGTAAAAGTGACAAATTTATAAGATCCTAGGGTTTATTCAAATGATTATAAAAGTAAGTCAATATTAAAGCACACAAAAAATGGAAATGAGGGGCGCCTGGGTGGCTCAGTGGGTTAAAGCCGCTGCCTTCAGCTCAGGTCATGATCCCAGGATCCTGGGATCAAGTCCCGCATTGGGCTCTCTGCTCAGCAGGGAGCCTGCTTCCCTTCCTCTCTCTCTCTGCCTGCCTCTCTGCCTACTTGTGATCTCTGTCAAATAAATAAATAAAATCTTAAAAAAAAAAAAAGGAAATGAATTGGTCTGACAAATGAGAATCTCAGTAAGAACTACTATTCTAAACATGGCATGTTAAATACAATAAAAATAATATGAGGGTGAAACACAAAGAGGGAAGTCCTTTAACATAATCCTTCTGAAAACAACTTTCACGGTAAAAGCAAACCAGTATTAAAGCACAGAACTTGTAAGAAATGGATAAGAAATGGATATGTAAGAAATGGATATGAAGTTCAGTACAAACTAAGAACAAAAACTCAAAGAATGCCAAATAATATAAATAATTAAGTGATACAAGAAGCCTTTAATATAGCACTTAGGAATTGTACAAAGTGATATTTAAATACAGCTATCTACCTACCTGCCTAATTCAAAGGAGATTTAACAGTGTCATTAAAATCAGGATATGTAATATATTTTCTGGTAATATAAAGAGCAGCCAATGAATCATTTCACTTGTTTATTAATTCATTTCCATCATTTTCATGCTTTAATCTAAATGAGTTGCCTACATACCGGCTCCGCTCCGTCTGGTGCTCATTTCTGCTATATATGACCACTCGTTTGTTGTAGCATTATAGCATTCTACTGTGCTAAGACATTGACGTGAAGCTCCATCATAACCCCCTACAGCATAGAGTAAACCTAAACATGGAATCACAAAGAAAGCCAGAATCATCAAAAGCTATTTCTTCAAGGCATTAAGTATTTTCCTCTACAGTAGCAGTTTCTCTTTTATTATTTTTATAAACTATAAAGATACTCCCTAGTGGTGACCAAAGGCATTATAAAACCACATTATGAAGCTCTGCAGGGCATATTTGATGATATTAACTTAAAATTTTCATCAACAAATCTGAATAATAGGGCGCCTGGGTGGCTCAGTGGGTTAAGCCGCTGCCTTCGGCTCAGGTCATGATCTCAGGGTCCTGGGATCAAGTCTCGCATCGGGCTCTCTGCTCAGCAGGGAGCCTGCTTCCCTCTCTCTCTCTCTCTGCCTGCCTCTCAGTCTACTTGTGATCTCTCTCTGTCAAATAAATAAATAAAATCTTTAAAAAAAAATCTGAATAATAAAGTACATTCATCGCATCTTTGGATAACATTTGGTAAGTAAACATCATGGGAAACAAATACCTTGGTAATCTTAGTAAAATGGGAAAGAAAGTTAAATCAAAAATTAATACCAGTATACAGTAGAATATTATTTGGCAATAAAAAGAAATGAGGTACTGATAAATGCTACAACACAGATGAACCCCAAAAAACATTACTTTAAATCAAAGAAGCCAATCACAAAAGAGCACATACTGTATTATTTCATTAATATGAAATGTCCATAAGTGGGAAACTTATACATAGACAAAGTAGATTAGTGGCTGCTGAGAGCTGGGGAGATGGGGGTGACAGCTAAGGGAAGTGGGGCTGCTTCTTGAGGGAATAAAAGTGTTCTAAAATGAATTGTGGTGATGTGTGCACATTGAATTGTACACTTTAAATGGGTGAACTGTATGGTATGTGAATTATATTGCAATAAAGCTGTTCTAAAAAAAAGTTAGTGCAAAGAATTATACCAATAGTGGGGAAGGAATGAGAACCCACAAATCTGCCCAGGCAGATTTAAAATAAAAAAAATTGCACCAAAAAATAATAGTTACAACCTTTCTTAAGCTCTTTTGGTGGACAAGGTAGGATATAAATAATTGTGGCAACCCATCCTCCTAAATGTGAAACAGCCTTTCTCCAGCAATAAAATTTTGCACATATGTCCTCTGATTTGTTCCCTCAACAACTGAATTGTGATCAGTTAACAGGTTTATTATAGGTTACAAACACAGAGAGAGAGAGAGAGAAGAATGGGATGAAAAAGAGGACAGAAGAAGAAAAAGGAGGACTGGAGAACAAGGGCTTCCAGAGTTTATATACACAAGCTAATTTTTAAAAAATGATAAAATTTTACAGCGGCTCTTCCTTTCCTTGTTTAAATGATCATGTGCTTGCCCATTTAGAAAACTGGTGTTTAGATTATTGGAAGGATTACTCTTAGCAATCAAAAAGCGAAAGATTCACCTTAAACAACTGTCAGCACCCACCTCCGACAACACCGACACCCACGCTGCTCCTCCTTGTGTTCATTGGAGCCACGTGAAACCACTCATTAGACTTTATATTATATGCTTCCACAGATGATAAACCTGTAAAAAAGCACAATGCTCTTCATTTCCTCCTCTAACAAAAAAACGTAAGGTAACTGTTCCTTTACATATATTACTAGGGAAAAGTACTTCAGGTATGTTAAATTGGTCTAAAGTAAAAGAGGAAAATGGTGGGATGTACACAGCAATTACATGATACATAGGACTAGCCTTTTTTCCCCAGGGCTCCTATCCAAGCTACTGACACTTCTTAGCTTTTTAAACATGGTAAGAGGACTGACAGTGATATGCATAAAGAAGAAAATTTATAGACTTAAGTACTCTTCCACTATTTAAAAGAACTCTTTAAAAAAAATTTATTTATTTATTTATTTATTTGAGAGAGAGAGTGCGCGAGCACAGAGTGAGAGGGAGAAGCTGAGCAGGGAGCCCAATGCGGAACTTGATCCCAGGACCCCAGGATCATAACCTGAGCCCAAGGCAGATGCTTAACTGACTGAACCACCCATCCCCTTAAAAGAACTCTTGATGGGAGCTTTTAAACTTACCTTTATAATACCTGTTAAAACACTCAAAAGTTGGGGCGCCTGAGTGGCTCAGTGGGTTAAGCCTCTGCCTTCGGCTCAGGTCATGATCCCGGGGTCCTGGGATCGAGCCCTGCATCGGGCTCTCTGTTCGGCGGGGATCCTGCTTCCCCCTCTCTCTCTGCCTGCCTCTCTGCCTACTTGTGGTCTCTGTCTGTCGGATAAGTGAATAAAATCTTTAGGAAAAAAAAAAAAAAAACACTCAAAAGTCTCCTACTAAATTTGCCACAATTTATTCCCTAAACATGACTGCTATGTTAATTCTTTTTTTTTTTTTAAGATTTTATTTATTTATTTGACAGAGATCACAAGTAGTCAGAGAGGCAGGCAGAGAGAGAGAGGAAGGGAAGCAGGCTCCCCGCTGAGCAGAGGGCCCGATGCGGGGCTCGATGCAGGGCTTGATGCGGGGCTCGATCCCAGGACCCTGGGATCATGACCTGAGCCAAAGGCAGAGGCTTTAACCCACTGAGCCACCCAGGTACCCCTGCTATGTTAATTCTACTACAACATAGAAAAGACCAAAAGAAAGCTACCTGTGCTGCCATCAAAGCCTCCCACAGCATACAACAATCCATTCAGTACAGCAGCTCCCAAAGTGCTTCTGCGGTCCCGCATGTTTGCAACACTGGTCCACTGATCTTTCACAGGGTCATAGGAATCTACAGTGCGGACTCTCAAGGAGCCATTAAAGCCACCGACAGCAAAAACAAGCCCAGCCATGTAGACCATCCCTGCCAAAGAAATCCAGCAGTTAACGATGAGTATGCAGCCAAACGACCACACTATCTTAAGGCTGCGTTCCAGTAAGTCCACAGCTGTTGTCAGAAAATAAACTGCTCTTGGGAGAACACCAACTAAATAGAACTCTATTCATTAGCAAGAATATCTAACCACTAAATTGTCCTCCTTTCCAAGATTATTAAAAAATGCAGTGGTGTGGGCTGAGGCATTATTTTGACTCTTGGCTTTTTCAAGTATTTATTTACAGACTTAAATACTGAGGCAATATTTGCCAACTGCTTAAACCTGTATACAGCTCCCACACCTTTCAATTTTGGATCTTCCACTCTATATGTTTATACTCAATTTGCATAACGTACTGCCAGTTTATCATGTTAATAAGCTAAATCAGGGGTTGTGATTTTTTTTTTTAGAAACTATGAGCCAGGAGTGGTTTTTACATTTTTTAATTGGTGAAAAACAACCAAAAGAAAAAGAGTATTTTGTGACACAGGAAAAATTACACGAAATTCAAATTTCTACACCCATAAAGTCTCACTGGAACACAGCCCATTCATTTATGTAGTGTCTAGGACTGCTTTCGTACTGCAGTGGCACTTGAGCTGTGACAGAGACCATATAACCCACAAAGCCTGAAATACTTATTTTCTGGTACGGTAAAAAGTTTGCTGACCCTGGGCTAATGAGAGGTTAGGGAATCCCTGGATGGAGAAGCCAAGTTGCTAGCTTCTGGGTTTAATCACTTTTTCACTTCTCTAAGCTTTTTCCTGTGGTTGTCCTGATCTGAGCAGCCCCTCTTACCACCCACTCTGCTTTCTTCAAGTTTCAAGTCCCAGTGGAAGTTCCACATTCTCTCGAACCACTTTAGCCTGAAGGGATTACCTCTAGCTCCTGAACCCCCCAGAGCAAATCGCACCTAGATACGCATTTGAGGTTAGTAAATCTCACACAGTCTGCATTTTCATCACTATACACTGTTCCAAGTTTTACTGGTCTTCAATTCTGTAGTGCTTCTGTCACGGCTCAGCTTGGGACAGGCACAGTGCCTCACAGTTCTCTGAATCCAGCTGGGAGACCAGGAATCAGCAGTCCAAAGTGCTGACCAGCTGAATGTTTCATATGATGTCATCAGGCAAAGCACAGACCGCGAACCCCGGTCTTACCCTCTGGTGCTTGATCCCCCAGCTCCCAAAATATGTATGGATGTGCAGTCCTTCCTATGGCATGAAGACTCTTTACAGTTCAAATGAAACTGCCTGTGTTGGCAGCTCTCTGTCAGGGAAAGGAATGACTTTTCAGTCCCTGGTTCGATGAGGAAATGAATACTCAAGTTACTTTGCGGTAAATCTCAAGGATTTGAGGAGAGCTGTGGGCAACAGACAATTTAAGTACACAGAGAACTAATGAATGATGAAGAGTAAACCCTGGATTTCCTGCGTGCCCTCGATAAAGAAAATGTGGTATTTCTCCTACGAGGGAACAGAGCAGGCAGTATGAATCATGAAGAACATTGAGGAATGTTCACTGTGGGAATCTGGACCATTGCAGTGTTCATTTTCTTTTCTCTCCAAACAAAACAAAAATTTATCATCTCTCAGAGATTTGATACAATATGCTTAGCAAGTGCTAGGGTATTTCAGGTGATAAGGAAGAAAACGACGTATGAGTCCAAACACTCTGGGTGGAGAGGGGGTGAACTAAAAGAACTGATACTCCCCAAAGTTACAGGGAAGCCCCCAAAAGTTTGAGTAATTTGGCCAGAATTCCACATTTAAAGAGCATCAACTCCAGTCTGCAGTGGGTGGAGAGGCACATTGTGCTTTCACGAGGGCACTATGAAGGTAAAATTTACGCATGAAAAATACACTTTGGAATGGACCCAGTCTAATGAGTTATAGTGCAATAAAAAGGAAACTGAATCAGGAATCAGATATGAAATGAGAAACCAGTTATAAATATCAGGGAAGACTCCAACAGTAACAATAAAGAAAAAATATCAAAGAATGACCTTGCCAAGAAACATTCAGAACCATATAAAGAGAATGTTAAAAATCTACTGAAGAAAGAAGAAGCAAGTCCTACCACCAGTCATGTAACTAGTCCCATCGTATCTTAAAACAAATTATAAAGCATAGTAATTATAATGATAACTGCTCTATTTTGAAGCATAAATAGACAAGATGAGTCAATGGAACAGGACAGAATATTCAGAATAAAACCAAATAAATGTAGAAACTTAGTATATGATAAAGGCAGCATTTCAAATGAATGGGAAAAGCTGAATTAGCCAATAAAAAATCTTCGAACTGGCTACCATTAAAAAAAACCAATTCCACATCTTAATTCTTATATCAAAATAAAGTCTAGATGTTTCTGATGTGAATATAAAAATTTAAATTCTGCAAATACTAGAAAAATTCATATTTTAAAATATAATTTTGTTTTAGGGGAGAAACCTAGCAGACACCACCTTAACCAAGTGACTGAGGTTAACATCACCAGAGATAATCATGATAACCTCCATCTAATCATGAGAAAACATCAAACTGAGAGACATTCTTCAGAACACCTAACCAAGGAATTAAGGGAATGAAAGATAAGGAAAGACTAGAGCTATCACAGATCAGAAGAGACTAAGAAAATATGACAAATGCAATATGGGTTTCTGAAACAGAATAAGGACACTAATGAAAAAACACATAAAATATGAAGTCTATAGTTTAGCTTAAATAGTAATGTACCACTGCTAATTCCTTAGTTTTGAAAATCGTATCACAGTTGTATAAGATATTAAGAAATGAATATATCAGAACACTTCATAGTATCTTTGCAACTCCTAAGTGTAAAATTATTTCAACATAAAAAGCTTAAAAATAAAATAATTTTTTAACTTAAATAAAAAACATGTATATACACACATACACAAATAGTTTTGAATAAGCCCTTTCTACACAATGAATCCTTAAATCCAAAGGCAAACCTTGATGTACAGAATTTCATAAAATGGCAAATATTTTATGTGGTGAAAATAACACAAGTAAAATCAAAAAAGAAAAGATTAATACAAATATTCACACCACATATGACAAACAAAAATGATACTTTCCTTACCATATTATCTGTCAAACCAGTGAAATAACAAAAAATGGCAAAAATCGTAAACGGACAATTCAGAAAGATGTTGAGCTCTCCTCATAATAAAAGAAGTACAAGGTAAGATGAGATAACATTTTCCATCTACCAGAGTGGCAAAACTCAAAAAATTTAATCCAAGGTGTTGTTGGGAATGTAGGGAAATGGGTACCTTCATATTTTACTATTTGTGGTAGTAATAATTGGTGTTTCCTCTTAGGATACCCTTTGAATTAGTACTTAAGTTCTAGAGTTTTACCCCACTAAAATATATTGGCACATGTACGTAATGATGTAAGTGTCAAGGATTCATT
Organism: Enhydra lutris kenyoni; assembly: GCF_002288905.1. Lineage (NCBI taxonomy): Eukaryota > Metazoa > Chordata > Mammalia > Carnivora > Mustelidae > Enhydra > Enhydra lutris. Next base: position 56,607,701 of record NW_019154087.1, on the reverse strand, counting down.
GTAGCACTGTTTATAATGTAAGATTAAAGACAATTTTAATGTTCAACAAAAATTAGCAAAAACTATACTACATCCAGACCCACCCCCAAATATTAAACAGCTCTTAAAGAATGAGATAACTGTGCTGCTATGTAACCATCACCAAGTAACCAAGATAAACTGCTAAAGTACTACGTTCCATTTGCTATGGGAGCCATGAATTACGGAGTTTGAGTTTGAAGAGCCCTTAGGGGTTTACAACTGCCTTTCTGCTTGCAGTTTTGGCTAAAACAGTTTTGGCTAAAGTCTATTTCAACAAGTGTTTATAAAATGCATGCCCGGAAGAAGGCAACTAACTGTGGATTATATAGCAAAGTCAGGAATCTCTTAGAACGAAGGGTCCCAACCTAAAGAATTATTTCTCAACATTTGAGTAAAGGTAACCAGGAAAATATCCAGCAAATTACTAGCTATGCCACCTTCTACTAGAGAATCAGAAAGATATGCAAAGATGAAGACTAAGTGGCTCTCCCCAACAATGTCTTGGGGCATTCATGACATATCTACTTTAATCAAAGCTTTTCTAGTAAAGAGTCTTCTAATTAATAAAATAAGACCTGAGAGTGAAGCTCCCAATGACCCAACAGCAGAGAAATGACCACAATGCATCATGCTTACCTGCCCTACATCTCCTGGAAGGTAATTCTGCTACTTGGTGCCATCGCTCTTCTTTAAAGTCATAGCATTCCACACTTCGGATAGCCTTTGGTGCTTGGCCCCCAACTACCACCATCAACTGGAAGGGCAGAAATGTAAGCACTTGAATAAGCAACTATTGAATATAGAGGGATTTAAAATGTCTTACAAAGACACTGATGTGGAGAGTGTTAGGATGAAAATGGTAGGGTGAGCTGGGGAAAAACAACCACCTAATCAACACTTAATAAACATCAACAAAGGGGGCACATGTTAGAACTACAATTCTATTATCTAGCACATTTAGTCAAAAATAAGGATTTCAGAAACTAGACTAAGTTTCTGATCCTTCAAGCAAAAGCAGTATTAAAGCCAAAAAACAGCAGGCACTCAGCACTGGCAAGGCTGCGATAGGTCATAGGGCTTGCTATAAACTAGACCCTGGCTTTGTAATGACCAGGGATTAGGTCTCCACAATTCAGACAGAAGTGAAATCTATGTTAGTAGGTAGGTGAAATGAAAAGGGCAGTAAGGTATTAAAAGAAACATGAAAAAAGGAAAATAAAAAACTATTGAAAAGGAGGGAGTAACTGAACTGGAGTTCACAAGAGAGCATACATTCCTAGATCTCAAGTAGAGACCTACTTTGATGCCACACAAATAAATCAATCTAAAGGACAGATAATGGAGATACCCGGAATCATAATGAATGAATGTACAATAGGCTAGTGTTAAGAATAAACAAGGTCTACAAATTTCTTCAGTTCAATCCAACTATTTACAAAGTGCCTATCATCTATATTTGTCCAGAACTGTGCTAGGTATCATACACATAAGAAATACAAGACAGTCTCTACCTCCCAAGAGCTTACAGATCTCACTAAGGAGACAAGACCCATGAAGTAATTCAAGAACAATATACAATTATGCATGACCAAAAAGGTATATGATTAGTATAGACATGAATCGCTAATGCTGATCAGAAAATGGAATGTTGCCATAATTCAGTGAAAACTTCTTGGAGGGGGTGAAACCTTGAGAGACAGATGGAATTTAGCTGTCACTGGGTTTGTCTTCTACCAAGTACAAAGGGGCACTCTTTGGCAACACTGAAAACACAGCTATCAAATTGGAAGAACATAACAGTTAATGATATCACGCATGGAAAACTTTAAAGAATGGCAAGAACCTCAGGGGAAAGATGATGATGATAGGAGGAAACAGATGTTCAAAGGAAATAAAAAGTCAAAACAAAAGGAGATGGAATCACTCATACATACAAAAAGGGGAGGTTTGCTTAGCAAAGCAATGACCTACCTGTACTTAGAACTACAGAAAGATGGGTATGGCAAAAACATGATTCCTGAATCAGAGTAAATCCCAAGTTTCCAAAAAGAAGACTCTTTTAGTAATTTATTAACTGGAGAGTAGAAGAAATTTTAAAGGTCTTAAAAAAGAAGACTGAGCATAGACCAATAACATGATTTTTTTCAGATATGTCACTCTTCTAATGTTGATGCAAATAAGGAAGAATTAAGAAAATCTGCAATACTCTCCCTGCTTTCACCCAAGCGGAAAAAAGGGGAGGGGGAGAAGAAAGGCAGGTTGTAAAACCATAGAGGTAGGACAGACAGAAAGATCAACCCCATATCCAGCTATTTATGTAAGATAGATCAGCATTTAAACTTCTAAACACTGCCTAGCAGTTAGGCAATAGTTAACACAGGCTTGGTTAACATCTCCGAAGATCACTTTTACAGAACAAATCTCTGAAGGCAATACTTTTCAAAAAATCCATGAGGGGCGCCTGGGTGGCTCAGTGGGTTAAAGCCTCTGCCTTCAGCTCTGGTCATGATCTCAGGGTCCTGGGATCGAGCCCCGCATCAGGCTCTTGGCTCAGCAGGGAGCCTGCTTCCCCCTCTCTCTCTGCCTACTTGTGATCTCTGTCAGTCAAATAAATAAATAAAATCTTTAAAAAAAAAATCCTTGAGAAAAAATACTGATTTATTAGATTTCATGATTCTCAAACTTCGAATCTCACACTTTCCGTGCAGTGGTTCTCTTCTGCACATCACAATGAAGACAGAAGGGAAAACGCACTAATGAATACAGAGAATGGCAGTATTATCTGTCCTGAGCTCACCCAAGAACAGTAGAATGAGGTGAGGATTTGGGACTCCCAGGAATCAGAGAGAAGAGAGACAAAGAATGGATAATGGGAACACAAGAGAGCAGGGCTATTTGTATGAGATCAAGAGACTGCACTAAAAACCACTGTGCTACTAACCATCAAAACAAGTGATCATGACTCTGACACCACAGTTATTTGTAAAAGGCATCTGATCTGTTTTGAGAAACACCAAACTAATTATGCTACTATAAGGGAATAGAAAACTGGAAACATTTTTTTTTGTATAGAAAAGTTCAATGTGACATGTTTAAAGAAGGCAAGAGGTAGGGAGTTAAACAAACCCAAGCGACCATCCTAAAATGCACATTAAACTTTGTTTTTTCGTTTTCTTCACCTACTAAATATTAGGTAGAAAATGCCTCCCGAAAAATCAAGTTTCGTAATTTTCCAGTTGGAAATCTCAACAGATATCCTGAGTAAAATGAATACATACACAGAAATAATATGATAACATTTCTAAAAATACAGACTCCAAAGTGAAAAGGCAACAAAGTACAGGAGCAAACATAGTTTCTCATTATGATGTCCGAATCCAAGAGTGCCTTACACACTCCCAATATTGTTTACTGAAAATGCAAAACTAATGTATGAGATAAAAAGAATCATTCATGAAAATCTGTATGATTCCACACAATCAGTGCCTAATATAAAAAGTACTAAGTCACTGTCATGGAAGAAATATTACTGAATATTGCAAAAGTTTCCTTAGCACTACTACCACATTTTGTCTGATTTGACTTATCAATACCATGATAAAATGCATCATTATTATAAAATATGTAAGCATGAGAAATTAACCTTTGCATTATTCTTACCTACGTATTCAGAATTAATCTTGAATATAACCACTCTAAAATGGCAAACAGTGTTGCTGAAAGAGCATCCAATACAAGTATCTTTTCAAAAATATGTGTAAATAAATTTTTTAAAATTATTTTTATTAAAAAATAAATAAAATTGTTTTTATTAACATATAATGTACTATTTGCCTCAGGGGTACAGATCTGTGAATTATCAGGCTTACACACTTCACAGCACTCACCATAGCACACACCTTCCCCAATGTCCATAACCCAACCACCTTCTCCCTACACTCTCACTCCCAGCAACCCTCAATTTGTTTTGTGAGATTAAGAGTCTCTTATGGATAAAAATATTTTATATGCTTATAAAAAATAAAATTAAAAAAAATTAAAAAAAAAAAAGAGTCTCTTATGGTTTGTCTCCCTCCTGATCCCATCTTGTTTCATTTTTTCCTTCCCTACCCCCACAACCCCTACCCTGCCTCTCAAATTCCTCATATCAAAGAGATTCATATGATAATTGTCTTTCTCTGATTGACTTATTTCGCTCAGCATAATACCCTCCAGTTCCATCCACATCATTGCAAATGGCAAGATTTCATTTCTTTTGATGGCTGCATAGTATTCCATTGAATATATATATACCACTTCTTCTTTATCCATTCATCTGTTGATGGACATCTAGTTTCATTCCATAGTTCGGCTATTGTGGACATTGCTGCTATAAACATTCGGGTGTACATGCCCCTTCAGATCACTATATTTGTATCTTTAGGGTAAATACCCAGTAGTGTGATTGCTGGGTCATAGGGCAACTCTATTTTCAACTTTTTGAGGAACCACAACACTGTTTTCCAGAGTGGTGGACAAGCTTGCATTCCCACCAACAGTGTAGGAGAGTTCCCCTTTCTCTGCATCCTCTCCAACATCTGTCGCTTCCTGACTTGTTAATTTTAGCCATTTTTACTGGTGTGAGGTGGTTTCATCTCATTGTGGTTTTGATTTGTATTTCCCTGATGCTGAGTGATGTGGAGCACTTTTTCATTTGTCTGTTGGCCATCTGGCTGTCTTCTTTGCAGAAATGTATGTACATGTCTTTTGCCCATTTCTTCATTGGATTATTTGGCCTTTGGGTGTTGAGTTTGATAAGTTCTTTATAGATTTTGGACACTAGCCGTTTATCTGATATGTTATTTGCGAATATCTTCTCCCATTCTGTCAGCTACTTTTGGTTTTGTTAAATGTTTCCTTTGCTGTGCAAAAGCTTTTGATCTGGATGAAGTCCCAATAGTTCATTTTTGCCCTTGCTTCCCTTGCCTTGGCAATGTTTCTAGGAAGAAGTTGCTGCAACTGAGGTCGAAGAGGTTGCTGCCTATGTTCTCCTCAAGAATTCTGATGGATTCCTGTCTCACTCCTGTCTTTCATCCATTTTGAGTCTATTTTTGTGTGGTGCAAGGAAATGGTCCAGTTTCATTCTTCTGCAGGTGACTGTCCAGTTTTCCCAAAACCATTTGTTGAAGAGACTTTTTTTCTATTGGACATTCTTTCATGCTTTGTCAAAGATTAGTTGACCATTGAGTTGAGGGTCCATTCTGGGCTCTCTATTCTGTTCCATTGATCTAGGTGTCTGTTTTTGTGCCAGTACCATACTATCTTGATGATTACAGCTTTGTAATAGAGCTTCAAGTCTGGAATTGTGATGCCACCAACTCTGGCTTTCTTTTTCAACATTCCTCTGGCTATTCGGGGTCTTTTCTGGTTCCATATAAATTTTAGGATTATTTGTTCCATTTCTTTGAAAAAAATGGATGGTATTTTGATAGGGATTGCATTAAATGTGTAGATTGCTGAAGGAAGCACAGACATTTTCACAATATTTATTCTTCCAATCCATAAGAATGGAATGTTTTTCCATTTCTTTGTGTCTTCCTCACTCTCTTTCATGAGTACTTTATATTTTTCTGAGTACAGATTCTTTGCCTCTTTGGTTAGCTTTATTCCTAGGTATCTTATGGTTTTGGGTGCAATTGTAAATGGGATCAACTCCTTAATTTCTCTTTCTTCTGTCTTGCTGTCCGTGTATAGAAATGCAACTGATTTCTGTACATTGATTTTATATCCCGACACATTACTCAATTCCTGTATGAGTTCTAGCAGTTTTGGAGTGGAGTCTTTTGGATTTTCCACATAAAGTATCATATCATCTGCAAAGAGTGAGAGTTTGAGTTCTTCTTTGTCAATTCAGATGCCTTTTATTTTTTTTGTTGTCTGACTGCTAAGGCTAGAACTTCTAGTACTATGCTGAATAGCAGTGGTGATAGTGGACATCCCTGCCCTGTTCCTGACCTTAGGGGAAAAGCTCTCAGTTTTTCCCCATTGAGAATGATATTCACTGTGGT